>NC_090259.1:43837980-43842980 GCF_037325665.1 Littorina saxatilis
TATAGGTTTCACTCGATGTGTTTGTTTGTTTGTTTGTGTGTTTGTGTGCACAAGTAGATCTCAAGAATGAACGGACCGATCGTCACCAAACTTGGTGAACAGGTTCTATACATTCCTGAGACGGTCCTTACAAAAATTGGGACCAGTCAAACACACGGTTAGGGAGTTATTGGTGGATTAAAATTATACAAGGACTTATAGAGGCACACCCCCGTTGGTCAAAGGGAAATAACCATTCTCACTGCCACCAACTGAGAAGGTTATTTCCCTTGACGGGGGTGTTTTTCCTATCGGAGGAATTTCTTGTTTTTTCCATGTTTATGTCTTTGTCCCCCCACGCCCACTCCCATCCCTAATCTGTTTCTGGAAGTCCAATGAGCAGTAATGTACTGTCAAATGTGAAAGAAATGTTCTGGTTTTCACAGAAGTTACCAGATCGAATACCTGTGTTGGTGTGTGTGTGTGTGTGTTTAAGAGAGAGAGAGAGAGAGAGAGAATATGTGTTCGCATGTGTGTGTCTGTGCATATGTGTGCATTTGCACATGTCTGTGTCAGAGAGATAGTGAATGTGAATGTGCACATGTGCCTGCATGCATCACATGTGCACATATGTATGTCTTTGTGCGTTCATTCCGGTATCATTTTCATCGCTGTACTTGTCAACAGATTTTGTCAAAAGAAGCTGAGTTTTTCGGCGGCGACCTGTTGCTAAGCAAGCAGGACGAGCTGGCCCAGATTCGCAAAGAGATGGAGGGCTGGACAGACAACGCCCTCAAAGTCTTCAGTCGACACAGGGGTACCACTGGCGCCACCCACGCTGACAAGAAAGCAATGCTGGCACTCAATGAGGTTTGCATCTATGGGGGAATTGCTGTGTGTGTGTGTGTGTGTGTGTGTGTGTGTGTGCCTGCCTGTGTGCGTGCCTGTGTGTGTGTGTGTGTGTGTGTGTGTGTGTGTGTGTGTGTGTGTGTTTAGAAGAGGAAAGAGAGCGAGATGTCTGCAGTTTGCTGGGGGTGATGTCTGTGGAAAAGGCAGTGAAAACGTGAAGGAAGGAATGTGAATGGGGCGGTGAGAGAGCATCATCTACGACTCTCAAGACCTTCTCCCTTTTAAATTAAGACCCTACTTTGATTCTCTGTTCATATTGTCTCTACGTTTACCTTCTTTTATGGTTTCCCATAAAACCATTTATGTTCTGAATTTGCTTGTGCTAACAACCCAAGGGAGACAACCACTTCACACAATCATACTATGAAACAAGCCAACACTGTGATTGCTGATGTTGTCGCTGGATCTACCCAGCGACTGCATTTTTGAGAAAACCAATGTATTTATACATATCATCAATCAAAAATGCATACTGTTTAGCACCAAATTGTTTGGATACATAATCATCATGTAGGCAACATAAAGTACCCGAAATTGTGAGAGTATCCGGAGGACTAGATGGACAATTGCCTCCCTTATTATATCACTTTGCGGACTGAGTGGACGCGTTCTTTCTTGTTGACCAGTTGTAGGTGAAAGGAAGCATTGCCTTATGGGTATTCAAACGGTGGTATGAAATTTTCGGATTGGGTACGGGTACGAAACGAGAATTCCTCAACAGTTCACCACTCTTGCCAACCATTCCTTCACATAAATTTTTTTTTTTTTACTCACCTGAGCAATCACGAGTCTTTGTGATGAGCATAGGTCGTTCTCTGATTCATATTACATATGACAAAGGTGAGTCACATGGGGCTTTAATTGCTCTTCTTGTTTAGATTTTTGCCGGTCTTGAAAGGATTAAGGGACCATTGCAGTATACAGATTTTATCATTGTGATTGTGCTGGTTGTTTGTAAGGCCTAAAAAAAAAAAGGTGTGGTTACGGTAACCCGACCTACCCTATTTTTAGGGGCCGACCCTATAACTTTTTATTACATTTGTCAAAAAAAGAAAAAAAAACGAGTGCAGAAAACGCAATGAAAGCGACAGCGCTCGAGTCGCACACTTATTTCCCTGTCAAGTAGGTTTAATTTGTACATATTAGAAAAAAAAGTTTAAAAAAACAAAAGTGATTGCCTACCTTCCTACCCTATTTTTTTTGGCTATGTTACCGTAACCACACCTATTTTTTTTTTGGCCTAACCAAAAGTATGATCTCTGTTGTGTGTGTTGAACAGGAGGTGGACAAGCTGTTGGAACAGTATCAGCATCGCATCACTGGAGAGAACGGTTAGTCACTCACTCACTATCTAGTTCCTTGTCTTGTACAGTAGAACCCCCTATTTAAGACCTCTAAAAATCTGAGAAAACCAGGTCTGAAAAAGGAGGGAGTCTTACAATGGGTTTAATTTACAGCGGTTATAAAAAAAACTTCAAAAAGTAGGGTCTTAAAAGGGAGGGAGTCTTAAATTGGGGGGTCTTACATGAGGGGTTCCACTGTACCACACTTGCGTGTCATTACCGTTTTGCTGTAATCATGACAGGCGAAGGTCAGAATTACGTGTGGCCACAATTTTTTGGTATGATCTTACAAAATTGGTTGCACTGTTGCCAGGTAGTGTTATTGTTATCGACTATCAGTGTATTTATAATGAAGCAGCATATAACGGTGTGATTTTTGTGTGCAGATTTTTTATGGTCTTAACCTAGGTTTTTGACTGAACAGTGGAACCCCCCTTTTAATTAAGACCCCCCCAATTTAAGACTCCCTCCTTTTTTAAGACCTTGTTTTCTCCGACGTTCTGATCATAACCTCTGTAAAATTACCCCCATTTTAAGACTGTTCGTCCTTTTTAGGACCAGATTTTCTCAGATTTTTTTTATGTCTTTGAAGAGGGGTTCCACTGTATATCAGTCAATCAATCAATATGAGGCTTATATCGCGCGTATTCCGTGGGTACAGTTCTAAGCGCAGGGATTTATTTTTTTATATTTTTTAAAAAAATAAATTTTTATGCGATTTATTTATGCCGTGTGAGATGGAATTTTTTTTACACAATACATCACGCATTCACATCGGCCAGCAGATCGCAGCCATGTCGGCGCATATCCTACTTTTCACGGCCTATTATTCCAAGTCACACGGGTATTTTGGTGGACATTTTTATCTATGCCTATACAATTTTGCCAGGAAAGACCCTTTTGTCAATCGTGGGATCTTTAACGTGCACACCCCAATGTAGTGTACACGAAGGGACCTCGGTTTTTCCGTCTCATCCGAAAGACTAGCACTTGAACCCACCACCTAGGTTAGGAAAGGGGGGAGAAAATTGCTAACGCCCTGACCCAGGGCCGAACTCGCAACCTCTCGCTTCCGAGCGCAAGTGCGTTACCACTTGGCCACCCAGTCCACAGGAATGCTCATTGCTATTCACTGTCATTGTACATGTAATATAACAACATCTCTGTGTGTGATCCCAACAGGTGTGGCCGCCATCGTGATCCAGATGACGAACGTTGTGGAATCGTGGGAGGCACGCATCATCTCTGCCCTCAACGGCACCTTGCCCATCCAGGACAGCGATTGGTCGGCCTTCTACCAATCGCTGGATGACTGGGTGGCCTCCCTTGACCAGGCCCAACAGTACGTTGGGACCACTCAGGCGGAAGAGGAGAGACGGGAAGGAAAGCCTCACGTCAGGTAGAGATGAGAAGTTCCTGCAGGTAGCGGTAGTTCAAATCACAGGTAGATATAGTCCTTCACATAGACAGTTCTTCAGGTAGTGCACAGGTAAATTGGGCACAATCCCTCAGATAGATAGACTTTTTTGGTAGACAGTTTTTTCAAGCAGACAGTTCTTCCCGTAGAGAAAATTCCCAAGGTAGACAGACCTTCAGGTATGCACTCCTTCAGGTAAACATTCAGTCCTTCATGTAGACAGTCCTTTGGGTAGATGTTCCTTAAAATAGACAGTCGTTTACATAGGCAATCCTTGAGGTAAAGATAGTTTGTACTCTGAAATTCCACCACGAGTTCATTAATCCAAGCTCTTGACTTGACCCACTGCACCTAAGCCACCCCACACCTCCCACCTCTTTATGAAACGCAGGTTCTGTTTGCCCTTGATCTCCCCCCCCCCCCCCCCAACCCCCAGCCTGCACACACCACACTTAACTCCCGATGCATGACCCTCTGCCTCCCCCACTCTCCCTTTCAGCCTAACTCAATTCCGCTAATTGCCAGAAGTCAGGAATCATTCAGGTGTTCCAACTTTTCCATTCCTGAATGTCCCAGGTTCATTGTACCTTTATTCCTGTGTCGGAATCCTCACCACAAATTCATGAATTTCTCACTCGAGATAAAGAAGTTTACTATGAAGTTTTCTGTCTGTGACCCCAACGCACCCCTTCAGTATGCCCCTCATGAAAGAGATTATAGTGGAGGTAGAATTTTGTCCCAGTGTTTGTCCTTGTGACTATCTCCCCCCTGTCAATTAGTTAGCTTCCAACAGCACATTATCTTGCCTCAGGGTACAACACTATGTTTTGCTTTAGCTGCACTAAACCCTGTATATTGCTTACTGCTTTGGGTCATCAATTTCTGGTGCACGCCACTCTGCTTCACTCCTCTCTGATGCACGTCACTTTGAATGGCTTTCGACTGGTGCACGCCAATTTGGGTCACCGTCACTTGACGCAACGCCACTTTTGGTGCACACGTACTGCTTCTCTGCCTGACTGAGTTTTCCTGCCTGGACATGCCTCTTCTGTTGCCGTGACAACCACCTTGAATCTCACGGTTTTGTATACCTGTGCATGTCTTTTGTTCTGTGGACGTGTTGTTTTTTTTTTATACCTGTGCATGTCTTTTGATCTGTGGACGTGTTTGTTTTGTATACCTGTGCATGTCTTTTGATCTGTGGACGTGTTTGTTTTGTATACCTGTGCATGTCTTTTGATCTGTGGACGTGTTTGTTTTTGTATACCTGTGCATGTCTTTTGATCTGTGGACGTGTTTGTTTTTGTATACCTGTGCATGTCTTTTGATCTGTGGACGTGTTTGTTTTTGTA
>NC_090259.1:44192980-44272980 GCF_037325665.1 Littorina saxatilis
AGATTTTGGGAGGTCTTAATAGGGAGGTTCCACTGTATAACCTTCGTGGTTGAAAACGACGTTAAACACCAAATAAAGAAAGAAAGAGAGTCATTTAAAAGAACACATATTAGCACATACAGGAGTGAAAAAGTATGCATGTACAGAGTGCGATGCTAGGTTCAGGCGGTCTGGAAATTTAAAGGAACATATGTTAACACATACAGGTGTAAAGAAGCATGCATGTACAGAGTGTGATGCTAGGTTCGAACGGCTTAGTCATTTAAAGGAACACATTAGCACATACAGGAGTGAAAAAGTATGCATGTACATAGTCATTAGTGTGAAGCTAGATTTACCCATTCTGGAAATTTGAAGCGACATATGTTAGCACATACAGATGTGAAAAAGCATGCATGTACAGAGTGTGATGCTTGGTTCGAACGGCCTAGTCATTTAAAGGAACACATAATTTTATTAGCACATACAGGAGTTCTTTCTTTCTATATTTGGTGTTTAACGTCGTTTTCAACCACGAAGGTTATATCGCGACGACATACAGGAGTGAAAAAGTATGCATGTACATAGTCATTAGTGTGAAGCTAGATTTACCCAGTCTGGAACATTGAAGCGACATATGTTGACACATTCAGGTGTGAAAAAGCATGCATAAAGAGTGTGATGCCAAAGACTCGAGTACTTTGAAGCGACACATGCTAACACACACCGGAGTTAAAAACATGTATGTAGAGAATTTGATGCTAGGTTCACCCATTCTGGAAATTTGAAGCGACAAATGTTAGCACATACAGATGTGAAAAAGCATGCATGTACAGAGTGTTCAAACGGCCTAGTCATTTAACCGTCGCGATATAACCTTCATGGTTGAAAACGACGTTGAAGTGTAACTAAACAGACATTTTGAAGTGTCAGCTTTACTGAATTGCTTTATGTTTTGTCCAAGTATAGACCTCTAGAAGCGATACTGGACGATTTTTCCAACGTTTACTGTGTTTTCTTATTTACTAGGATTTTTAAAAAGTGTTGAACCCATTTCAGATTTACCTGATTATCTTTTCTTGATTTGGTACTTACAAAGAGCAAGTGGTACTTTGAGTTCCGGTTTTATGTTTTAACCAATCAGAATTTGGTTTCTAAATAAAATCGTCTGCTGCCTGTCCCAGCAAAGTCGGCAACAAGCACTGCTTGCCACATGTGTGATGTTACCAACAGAAATAGCCAAAAATTGGGCAAGGTAGCAATGTAAATGAATTGGATCTAACTAATGTGCTTGTACTGCATCTCTGGCCTTTGAATTTACTCCAAATGTAGACTACTGGCTCAGCGTGAGAGGCAGCATCCTGTCGGAATCGTAAGCACAAGGCTGACTGGGAGATTATTATTCGAAGAGCATGCTGAAACGGATTGTAAGTGCAATATTTTACATGTTCTCGACATTTCTGTTGATCTTTCCTTAACTTTAAAGGCAGAGTAAGCCTCCCGTAAACCATCACAGATACGGTCAGGCTTTTACACACAGTACAAACACCCTTTCATTTAAACACTCACCAATTGAGAACATCCTAGGTGCCCTCCGTAAAGAGCGAACAATTTTCAAAGAATTTATTTTTGCGTGGTTTATCTTACCCCTGAGCCATCGTGAACCCGTGTGATCCAGTTTTCCCTTTTCACAATGCAGTCGTCATAGTTAGTCATTTGAATGCAACTCGACGTGAGCTTATCTACAATAGCACGTTTTTTTATGCACGAAACAACGGCTGTGGTTCACAAGAACTCTAGCGATGGCTTTTGATTGTTGAGAGGAATGGCGATTTGCACTGATAAACCGGCCGTCGTCTGCTACGACCCTTGCGTGACCCTGCTTCCGGGCTTTTCTTTTTTTAAACTTTCACAACTTCGAATTGTTCTGATCTTGTCTTGATGAAAAACGAATTCTTTTATGATTAAAGAATGTTTGTGTAACAAGCTGTCAATTTATTATTTAGATTTTAAAAGTTAGGTCTAGCGCAAAAACGAGGCGCCGTTGTTGTTAACGGAACAAGACTCTACGAAAATAAATTCTTGGAAAATGTCTCGATCGCGCTCGACAGAAAGCAGCCAGGATGTTCCCGTTCGGTGAGCGTTCAAATGGAAGTATGCTTGTACTGTATTTAGACGCTCGGGGAGCTCTGTGATGGTTTACGGGAGGCTTACTGTGCCTTTAATTGTTTCCTTGATTTAAAACCCTAGGGCTTGTATTTTCAGGTGTGATACTAAGCACGTATCTTTACCACAGTATTCGATCACTTCACACTTGAATTTTGGAATGATGAAGTGGAATTATTTCTGGATCTAATTTATTCCTTGTTCCCCCCTCCCCCCCCCCCCCCCTCGATTCCATTTTTCGCCACATATGTATTGTCGTGTGAGGGAGTAGATGCGTGTACTGGCTGATTTTTTTTTTTTACTTCGGTCAGATACAGATGATTGGAAAACAAGAAGGGCAAAGCCCATACGACTCACATGTTTGACCTTTACATGACCTTGACCTTCAGCTAAACCTAGCAATGACATCATACACTAAGAACTGCTTTTCACATTTTTCCTATCAAAATACATGTGACCTTGACCCAAGGTCAAGGTCATCCAAGGTCATGCAACACAAAGCTGTTAATTCAAGACATAGGAAGTACAATGGTGCTTATTGGCTCTTTCTACCATGAGATATGGTCACTTTTAGTGGTTCACTACCTTATTTTGGTCACATTTCATAAAGGTCAAAGTGACCTTGACCTTGATCATATGTGACCAAATGTGTCTCATGATAAAAGCATAACATGTGCCCCACATAATTTTTAAGTTTGAAACAGTTATCTTCCATAGTTCAGGGTCAAGGTCACTTCAAAATATGTATACAATCCAACTTTGAAGAGCTCCTGTGACCTTGACCTTGAAGCAAGGTAAACCAAACTGGTATCAAAAGATGGGGTTTACTTTGCCCTATATATCATATATAGGTGAGGTAATAAATCTCAAAAACTTCAGAGAAAATGTGAAAAATGTGAAAAATAGCTGTTTTTTAGACAACATTTATGGCCCCTGCGACCTTGACATTGAAGCAAGGTCAAGATGCTATGTATGTTTTTTTGGGCCTTGTCATCATACACCATCTTGCCAAATTTGGTACTGATAGACTGAATAGTGTCCAAGAAATATCCAACGTTAAAGTTTTCCGGACGGACGGACGGGGGGGACGGACGGGGGGGACGGACGCACGACTCGGGTGAGTACATACTCACTTTTGCTTCGCATGTGAGTCAAAAAACTTGTCAAGGATTTCAGAATTTAATAGATCTGTTCGAAGTTTTTTCGGGATGGGTCCTGTTACAATACAGACTGAATGTGCCCAAGATGAACTTTTGATTAAACATACACACACAAATGAATCTCTTGAGTTTGTTATACGGCGAATGTCCAGTTTCCACCACCACGTCTGTGGTATGTTTTTATACTGTTTGATTGAATAGACTGACGTGCATTCTCTCGCAAATGTGCGCGCGTGTGTGTTTGTCTGTGCCTCAGACTTATTAATCAAAGATGATGTTGCACATTGCAGATCTATGCGACAGGAGGAAGTGGACAAGACAGCTACATTTGTCTGAGCGAAGATCCAACGGTAAGCTCTTTTAGCCGTTCGAAGACAGCGAGCCTGGGTGCATGCAAGCTTCTATCATGTTCGTGTGAGTGCTGCAGGGCTATTAGACGACTTTTCATTATTCTTGATTTGGAGATCAATGCAGGGTATTAGAAAGTGCAGAATATACACGTTTGAACAAATACGATGTGTGTTTGCTCTGAAAAAAAAGAAAAGACGCAAAAAACAAACATTGTATTTGTTTAAAGTATCACAAGTATGTATTACCTGGATCTGCATGTTTTGATAATAATGAAGGGTAAATTACTTTGACGTGTGCTTTTTTTTTTTTAACCACACTGATAACGAATGATAGAAACACAGACACACTTAATAACATATCCACAAAAATTGTAACAATAAATGTAAGCTGAACAATGCCTGCAACACATTTCAGGCCTCAGAAGGAAGTAATTATTAGATTCAGACAGAGAGAGAAAGCCCAACACGAAACCAGTTGTGACATTTTTTATTTCATTATGTAATATTAAAAACACGATAACAACGTATTTCCTGTACTTAGTTTCGTGCAATTATGGATTGCAAAGTATGTCTAATTGAGTGGCATAAAGAGGCACAGTTGCATGAAAAAAGGTTGGTTCACCAACTCGGATCTTGACTAGGATCAGGATTTTACATGGACACAACCTAGAATTTAACATCCTGGGGGAAGGGGGTACTGCGCCTTTCACATCAAGATGTAAAGACATTTATTTTAAATAATACTTATTAGAAGGGAAAAAAATCAAACAAACTACAACAATCGTTCTGAGGGGAGAGAATTATCTCTTCCGAAGAAATTACCTCCCTTGCTTTTCTTGTCGTGACTTATGTAGAGTAAAGTGAATAGAAAGTGAATCAGTCAGTAACAAAAAAAAACCCCACAACATTTCTTAAGATCAATGAGGAGTCTTGAAGTATTTGTCAATGTTAATCTTGTATGCATAACAAACAATATATTACGGATTGATAATTAAAGAAAATCGTCTCTTCTACAGGGTTGACCCCCCCTAAAAATGACACCCACAACCATGCAAATTACTTCTGCACCTGTTGAACAAATTATTTTATATATGGTATTCATTAACTTCAGTTTAATTTCTGCCTTTCCAGTAAGTGGCAATTTTGTAAATTGAATGGTCTGACTTTTGTGCAATTTTATTTTTTGTCTTCAAATTCGGGGGTCGACTAAACAGAACAAGTTTTGACATTGAGCGGTAGCCATTTTTACCTGATTTAAACCCTTCAGGCTTTTACCTTTTTGATTATTTTGAATGTCTGAGTATGTAAAAACATCCCCTTCAACCCCCAGGCTATCGATGACCTGAAGAAAGCATGCAGTTACAGCTAGGTTCAGGGCAATCCTCAGACACGAAAGCGTTGGTGTCATTGGTGACGCAAAAGTTAGATCATTTAACCTACAAATTTGCCACTTTGTGAACTGCACATGCATAAAATCAAGTTTAAGTATGCTGAATATGAAGTTATCCAGTCAATTGGTGTAGAAGTTATAGCATTTCTGTCAGTTAACAGTATTTAAAATCTCTAAAGTAAAATCTGACATATTCGAAAGTTTTGCATCATATTCGAAAGTTTTGCATCACCTTGACAATTTCCCCCGGCACACCACAACTCAACGCCCACGCGGCACCACCCCGCCGAAAGCTGTGGCTGGAGAAGTTTCCCCCAGCAACAGCGGTAGTCAAGCGCAGTTTCTTATTAAAGTCTGATCCTTTCATCGGGAAGACCTGCGCCTTGGGGTCCATCGGCCCCAACAAAGGTAACACAGCGGTCACGGCAGACACTGGACACAAGGGATGGAGTGACATTGCTGGGAGCTTAATTTCAACAGAGCGCTCTTTACGCTGAATCGTTTTGCTCCATTGGAGCGTTATTGACATGCCCGTACCCAGAATAACCACCTGGTCTCTTGTGAGCTGCTTACTAGGATCGAAATTCCCGTTGTCCTGAAACAAGTTCGATCTCCGGAGAACTCCGAAAAAAAGCACCAAACACGCAGCCCAGAACACAATATCTTGCCTACACCCAAGGTCCAGCTGGGTTTTTATTATGTGTAGTAATTCAGGGGTGATTGGGGTTTTCTTATTAGTGGCACACCCCTTGCATTTTTCGATGCCCTTAAGTGTTGTCTGGACGTACCACGAGTCCCTGAATGGGTGCGGCAAGCCGCTTTCAAGATGAAGAATGCGAATAATGTTGATGTATTGCTTGATGGAGGACGGTTTCGAACGTCGGGCTAGGTACGCTGCGTATTGCGCAACAGTCTGCTCGTTCACAGGCACTGGCATTATGTCCATCTCCGCACAGAAACGTAAATACGAGGTAAGGTGGGTGCGGTAAGTCTTCTTAGTGTTATCAGAAAAGGCACTTGCTCTGTAATCCAACACTTCTGCCGTCAGTTGCGCCCCTAATGGGGGCTGCTGGTCTGAAAAACAAGGAACAAAAGGGCTTGGTCAGACATATGGTCACACAGGTTGATGTCGGGGGGTCTCCCCCGGTGCCAGAATGTCAACAGACGCACTAAATCTTCGCGCCGTCCGGGCTCATGGAGGCGGGAAATAGTGTCAGCCATGATGTTTACACTACCAGCCTCATGTATCGCCGCGATTTTGCTGTTCACTTTTGCACATTTCCACGCCATTTTATGGAGCAGACTGTTCACATACTTATTAGTCGATCTGCCCTTATTAATGATAGCTTTTGCGACAGTACTATCGGTATGAATAATCACTTCTTGTCCGCACCACATCGGAGCCCATCGTGTCACTGCTTGCACCACAGCGCACACTTCTTTATGGTTAATATGTAGCTCCTTTGCTGCCTGCATGTCTTTTTCAAAGATGGTGTACTGCCAGTCACCTTGCCAAAAGGCACCCGCTGCAATATTACATGCATCTACATGAACATGCTGTTTTGCATTGTGAAAATAATATACAGGGTGGGCCATAAAAAGTGTCCACATTTAATTTGTTAATATTTTTCCTGTAAAGTGATATTTTCTTTTCTGTTTCAGATAGATCGCATTCCAGTACAGGAAAGGACCAAAATCGTTGAACTTTACTTTGCTACCAATTCTGTGGTTCTCGCCCAGCGCGCTTTTCGGAGAGAGTTCCCTGGCACACACTGTCCATGCCTTTGCCAATTGCGCACCACACTGTTACTTTTTCGCGGCTCAGTGGTGGCTGGATGTGTTCATGGGGCTGATTAGGTGCCCAAAATCTTATGTTTTGTTTGTTGACATGTCCACTCAAATGAAAATGGGCTTCATCGCTGAAGAAAATGAGGTCGAGAACTCCTGGGTTGTTTTCAATTCTTTCAGAAATGCTTTGACTGAATTCTAACCTTTCTCTTTTGTTTGCATCAGTTTGTTGTTGGAGAATTTGTATCTTGTACGGAAACAATCCTAAGTCTTTGTGTATGATCCTTCGTACAGATGTCCTCGAGATACCGACTTCCTGTGACAGCCGCCTTGTTGATTTTCGTGGGGATTCCTGCAAACGGTCCCTTACTGCTTCAATGTTAGGTGGACTTCTAGCAGAACATGGTCGACCACTATGTCCTTTATTGTTATCTGCGAGACTACCAGTGTTCCTGAATTTATCCACGAGGCGCTTCACAGTTCTCGCACATGGACAGTGTGTACCAGGGAACTCTCTCCGAAAAGCGCGCTGGGCGAGAACCACAGAATTGGTAGCAAAGTAAAGTTCAACGATTTTGGTCCTTTCCTGTACTGGAATGCGATCCATTCAGGCTTTAAAAGAATTCTAAGATGCTTGTCTCAAATTCTATCTGAAACAGAAAAGAAAATATCACTTTACATGAAAAATATTAACAAATTAAATGTGGACACTTTTTATGGCCCACCCTGTACTGTGCCGTTAAATACATGCATAAAAGAAAGCCACCATTGTACATCCTTATGAAATTCGCCAGATAGTTTCACTTTGTGTCGCTGCTGCTGAAGGGGTTTAATCGTGTCCAGTATCCGCCGCAGAAAGAATTTTCATCCTCTGACAGCCTGACAGGCCCAATTAAGGGACCCCGCTATGCTTTGTAGCTGAGTTTTTGTCACGCGCTTCTTTCCTCGGATCTGGAGGAGTCGCTGCCGCAGTTGCTGCAACTTGTCACTTCCAAGTGACGGTGTTGTTTCGCGTGTCGATGTCGACACCGAGAAACGTGATACGCTGGGTAGGCCCCACCACCTTCTTCCAGCTAATGTTGAAACCCAGTTCCCTCAATAATCTAATTAAAGACAGTAACATGTCATTGCACTCTTGTCTGGTAGCTGCTACCAGAAGAAAATCATCAATATACGCTAACACACCTGGTATGCCTTTCCGTGCCATGCATCTGCGAATAGCTTGCGACAGGCGATGGAAGTGTGACGGCCCTACATTGCTGCCAAAAGGCAGCCGACTGTCAAAGAGATAAGTAGGTTTCTTTTCACCTGTGAAATGCCATTTCAGCCCAGTCATACAATAATCGTCCGGACTGATGCATACTGACCGATAGGCGGACTGCAAGTCTACTTTTGCACACCAATACCCTGTCTTCGCTAGGGCGCACGCGTCAGATACGGTTTGAAATTTAGCTGACTCAGGTATAGAATAGTCGTTCATTGCCCTACCTGTGGGTTTGCTAGCGTCATGGATCAACCTGATGCTGCCATCATCCTTGGGAATCGCAGCGATAGCGCTTACCACAGTTGGTTTTCTACTAGCTACAATGTAATAACCTTTTTCTATCTGATCTAATAGCTCTTTTTCCACAGCTTTATGGTGTTCGTTCGATGACCTATGGTTTGTTTGCTCTACGTCTAGTACGCCTGCCCTACTCTCTTCTGTTACACGGAAACCGTTTCTTATGCCATCTAATAAAAAGGTTTTGTCGTGATCGCCTTCTAGCACCTTGTGCCACATTTGAGATTTAGCATTAATGGAATCACTATTTCCGAGAAATTCGCACTTCTTGGAATCTAGCTGAGGGAACGGGCTGTGGAAGGTGGGGCCTACCGTTTTGTCGGCAATTCGCTGCGCTGTGTCCTAGGCTGGGGAGGTGGTAGCTGTCACTTTGTGGTCCTTGCCGGGGTGGCCCATGCCGCAGGTGTCGCAGACGTGGAGGAATCTGCAGCGGGACCCATGGGGACAGTCGCCTTTGTTGGTATACAATAAGCACACTTCCTTCCCGTTGGGTCCCGCTGGTCGCCGAGAACCGCCGCTAGCCATGCTGGAGCCGGTCCCGCAGGATCACCGTGGACAGGTGGGGGTTGGGGCTTCCCCACTTGAATCCGCTGGACGACTGGCGCCTTCTGTACTCGTCGTCGTACAGAAGCACCGACTGCCACAAGTATCTGGCCCCCAGCTCGCCTATCATCTCTGTGTACTGGAGGTAGGCGGTCGAGTCAAACCCGGGCTTCTCAGCAATCAACCTCGCCATGATGCGTGCGTTTGCCACAATCCAGTGGCAGGGGGAGACTTTGTCAAGTTTTGGTCTCTGGTTGAGTTTTCGGATGACACCTCCCCCGAGTGTCACCTCTTCCTCGGCCGCCATCGATCCCGGCACAAAATCTAGAATGGAAAGATAAGAGGTCTCACCTGTTGGCTGCAGTGACAAGCCGCCAAACAGTCCCTGGAGTGGTTCCACGCTTTTTCCCTCAGTCACCCGCTGGGATAGTGGCCCTCCCCCGCTTCGCTTCTGCAGAGCCGCCACTGCTACTCTCAGCGCTACGTAGTGGCCACGCTTGAGACCCAGGCCTTCCAAATCCTGGGCAGTCACATTACTCAGCACATTGAGGGTGTTCAACTCCTCATCCTGGAGAACTTTAACCACCGTTAAAGGCAGATCTGTCGCCCACGCTCCAAATTCGAAGTCTATATTGTACATGTAGTAAGAAATAGTTGGCATATGCCCGCTGCGCTGCGCTGGTAAGGACTGACCACAATGTGTTGCTCTCCCGTTCTTATTAGACCCCCGCTGATGCATCACACATGCAAGCCCCCCGGCAACATGGACATTGCGGCTGGGCTCTTCTCCTTGACTTTCACAAGTCCTCCTCTCCCCTCTCTTTCTAATTACGGGCCTAAGTGTTGATATCCGGCTTTACTACCCTCTCTTCCCTACCTGCTAACACTCATCCCTTTAGGCCTACCTCAAGTATCTAACATCCTCCTCCTCCACCCGCGGCTAATCTGTCTCGTTTAAATAGAGTTTATCTGACGCTGTCCGCTCTATCTAAACTCACACTTAAAATCTCTAAAGTAAAATCTGACATATTCGAAAGTTTTGCTTAAACACCCAGAAAATGTTTACGATACTCTCCTAAGCTTCTCCACTTCTCAGCCCTGTCTTGGAAATGAATTCGAATAAGGCAGTCAAAATAACTTACTTTAGAGCACCCATCAATCAGAATAAGCATTAACTTTTGACACAGGAAATATCTTCTACCGAAAGCTCTCCTGGTTTTATTCTACATTTTTCCTGCATAATGGTAACAAATTTAATGATAAATCTAAACAACGAAGTGACTGTGGTAAGATGAACACAGTTAAAAAACAAAGGATTACTGTAATTGGTTTACGAATCGAAATCTAAACAAGTTTTTAATGATAAGTAAAATGATAAAAAAAAAAGATAAAAAAAGCTAACGTCCTCGCATTTGTCCAGAATTAGTCCATGTTTAACTTGGGAACAGAGGGATAATTGGTCTAAAGAATTTTTAAAAAGGAGGGTTAGGGTAGCCCTAACCCTCTTTGGACTATCTGTATGCAATGCCCGCTATAGGTGGAAGACTTTTGTGGAAGCCATGGAAGAATACATCGCTGTTGTGCTGGTTCAGCTTGAGGTCCTGTCCTAGCGAATATTCTGCACACACAAAAACACGACTTTTTAAGCCACTTATGTTGCATTCCGTGACATAGCTTTGTTAAAACCGTGTGCCTGATAATAATGACAGATTTTGTTGATATACATTTTTTTTAAGACACCCCATATAATATTGTTTGACAATCTCTTTCAACATAGTTTACGAATCACCAATGTGTATGTAACCTTGCCAATACTACAAGTAGTCGTATTGCCAATTTTATTTAAACCTTGTCACTTCGCCGGAATGTATTAAGTGGACATAAGGTCGGGTTCGGGAAAAGAGATTTCTTAGAAAAAAGTCTAATCTACAAAGACTGAGTTTTACTTTTCACGACATCAACACTCAAACAACTTTCACTACTACACAGTCGTCAAGGCAACACACTGTAATTTACTTTTAAACATTTATTACCTTTTCTTCACTTTCACTAACACTAACGCCAACACTTCTTTTCTTATACACAACTTCGGTAAAAAAAACAATAACTATTAGCGAAACTAAACACTGGAGGAAAAACACATAAACTAAAACACTTAACAAAGCATGGCAGCTCTGAAGGGGAGGTAGGAAAAGTGCCCCTGAATTAGGAGCACTTTAATCCCCATGTTCTAGCCACCCGAAGCCATCTCTCTCAGAACATCATGCCATCAAAAAGAGTCGTCGCGATATAACCTTCGTTGTTGAAAACGACGTTAAACACCAAATAAAGAAAGAAAGAATCAAAAAGAGAGAAACCCAGTTCCAGCCATGGGAACTCAAAAAGTTGGAAGGTGGTTTCATCATAACTTAAAATAATATCTTCATAGTTAAAAATATAATTTCAACATCTAAATATTCCTTAAATGTAGCCAATGACTTCCAGATACTTCTGATAATTTTCTCATCACTACTTCTATTTTATAACTTGATAATTTCAATTACCAGAACCTAACTAATTACCAATCTTAAATCTTAAATAACTCCAACATTCTGAGTGAATAATATCTTAAAACCACACATACAAAGTTCTAATATACTTAAAACAGAACATCAAATAACTATTAACTGTCAGGAATACAGAATTACAATAAAGAATATTAATCAAACTGGCCAATGGTAAGAGGTAGTCAATTAAATCAAGGGAAGTAACCAACTGAAATGCATGTCAAAATAATAAGCGCAGTTGTGTCCCTTTTAGTCAGAGTGGTAAGGTGCCACAGCAGACAGTCTGTGTAAAATGAGAAATAATCCTTGTTAGGAATTATTTCACATGTTTACATGTATACAAACGCAAATAACCCACAGGTCAATAAATTACTTTCCAGAGAGAGAGAGAGAGAGAGAGATTAAAACTAGAAAATGTGTGCTATATAAAACAAGGATAATCACTGTCAAATCTTTGCTTGTACCTGCATGGTGTTTACTGCGCTATATATATACACAACCTGTTTTATTTATTTTTTTTAATTTATTTTTGTTTGTTTTGGGGGGGGGATGTTTTGTGATGAGGGTTTTTTCAAAGCCTTTTACTGCTTTAGTCATTGAATGCACCCGACTTCGATTTATTGTTCAGTGATGGGTAATTGTGTGATCAACTATGTAAGTTAGTGATTGTTCTGGCTTCATACAATGACATTGCATTAATTTTATAAGTTTGTTAAAATCCTGTTGTTTTGTGTATGTGTGTGTGTTTCAGGCAAAAGCTGATCTTACAGTCCTAGTTGTATGCAGTACCTCTGCTTCTTCGTTCAGGAATCAAAGTATACAATCTAAACCGATTATTTTGTTCAATAATGTTCAGCTTACCATCCCGAAGAAGACAGTAACGTGCCGAGATATTGATTATAGATATTAACGTACCTAACCTGGTTACTGGTGTGTTTTCTTTTTATTTCAATAATGTAAATGTGTGATAACTTGCAGGGTACTTGATGTTCAGAGCAATTTTTCTGGCAAAAGACCTTTTATGGATCAAAGAAAACTTTTGTCATGGTACACAAGTCAATCAAATTGGTTGATAAATAATTTGTGCTGCATTTTTCCTGTTTCCAAAACGTAGTATGTATTACCACATGTCCTTACCTGTCATTGGCATCACATGATTCTCTGCAAGTCTTTTGTGGAAATACGTCATTTAACACTTGCACTTATAGTAGGTGGCTATGGAACGGTAGACATGCAACGACAACGAACAACAAAAGACAAAGTGTGGAGTACACTCATTTTTCTTAACATACGCCAAGTTTCTTTCAGAATGCTCCAAGTGAAAATCAGGGGTTCCTATAGGCCTAGCTGATATCACAATTAAACAGCTTCTTCTCAGAATCAGGAGGGAAAAAACTGTTATATTGCGAGATGTCGTGACAACTGAGAACAGACAGCAGCAGCAGCAACAACAACATTGCTAAATCGTCGCTTTAACAAAATTTCATGTTTAGCATCGCAGACAAAGCAGGGCTACTGATCCGACCAAAGCCACATTTCATGCACGATGAGCACATTGTTATGGCCAGCTTGTTAACGTGCGCATTGTGTATGTTTTACATAGAATTGAATGTGTTTGTCGTTGTGTCTGTCATCTATCCTAGTCGTTTGATTTAGAATAAAGCAAACTTGTTAGAACATGACTGTGTAGTGCTTCACATAAACCTAGGTACCTGTTTAATAATTAAACTAATGTCAGAACTAGGTATTTACCTTGTTTGCCTTCGGGTTCGCTTTCTTGATAGCCCGCTGCAGCATTTGTATCACTTCCCTTGACATTCAAAACGCCAATGTATTTCTGAAAGGAAAATAAAAATATTGACCGAAACATCACACAAGTGGTATATCATGCTAGGTTTTGTTTACAGTGCCTGTTCTACGACCACATCTGATTGTAATTTAAATAAAGAAAAACTGTATCCATTTATTACTTCTCTATTTGTGTGTGTTTGTGTGTGTGCAGGGGCGGATCACATCATTTTTAAGGGGGAGTTTCCAAATTTCTTTTAGGGACAATTTGACGACGCGAAGCGTTTAGTTGAAGACGCGAAGCGTTCAACCTCCTTCGGGGGGTCCGACAAATGTTGATAAAAACAAGGAAAATGGATCAATCTGAGCCAAGAAACATCCCCTAATACACCTTCCAAAAAAGTAAATATATTAAGAAGAAAATTTTGAATCACAACAAGGACAATTGATCGATCTGGCGCAACCTGAGCAAACTAATTAGCCAACTTCTTTCCAAAATCGTCACTTAGAATACAAAGGCCGGCTCCTAAGTGGTCCGGAAACCCCGGAACCCCCCTCCGGATCCGCCCAGTGTGTGTGTGTGTGTGTGACCGATAACCTTCTCTAAATTCTAATCGTTGCGTTTGCATGGTAATAAAGTTTTAATACTGGATATGCCCATGAAAATATATCATTTCTTGTTCATGCCATTGTGTGTGTGTGGCCAGGACCGTGACTTCTGCTTGCCTCGACGTCTTCAGAAAAGACACAAAATGCCAGCAGGCGTATGTTCTTGGAGCACTCAGTATGCCGTCATCTGCAAACAAATAAATACAAATTATTCAATTGTGTAAATAAAGAACAATCATTTTAATATTACAACAAAAAATTCATATAACTGTAGTCTTCACCAGAGACATCCACTACACTATCTTTAAATAAAACTGCCGTAAAAAATTGAAATACTATAAAACTTACCCCCACTCAGATCTATTTGGGATTATTCAAGTTTCAACCATGAAACGATTGCCGGTTTGGACAGATCTGCTAGTTTGCCGCTGAAACTGAAATCAAAGGCGATCTTCAGAACTATTTCTAATCTTGCATTTGTGATTAATATAAAATACTGATCTTCCCAATAGAAGCTGATGTGTATACACATGACCAGGACAAGGTATTTCGTTACAGCAGACGTCGCAGTTCAAAATATCGTTTTAGATCTGATTTTGTACAGCTGTGTGATTCAGAATCGTCGGCCCTTTTTCGGTTTAACATTTTATGGACGATTCCTATGAGACTGCTCAATCATAACTGATGACAAATTCAGAAACAGATGATGGTTTCAAGTAGGCTACAGTAATGATTCGTTAAAAATGTCAAGCCACTCGTCGATCATTCACACTCAGAGAACCCAAGCCAAATCTGCTCTGGTTCCGAGCAGCTTTCTCCAACTGAGACCCTAATTTTAAATTGTTACGCATCTGCCGCGAAAAGATAGACCACAAACAAGCGGCACTGTACCATGCTTTCGTTTATGTTGCTAAACAAATTAAATGTGCATTGTAAATGTGCTTACAGCAAAGAAATGCATCCTTACTTACCACAAAAATACTGGTACCACATTCATCGTACCTGCGTCTTCTTACCAAAACCTATCGATATATTATTGGTAATTACTAACCGTTAACTATTTTTCAAAAATCTGAAATGACTTTTAAGAATCAAAGAAAGATTCGCTAAAATGATTTACTTCAGAAAATAAGCAATATTTTTCTGAACCATGAAATAAAAATCGAAAACTCCGTTTGATCTTTTATTTTGGTAGATTGATGACAACAGCCGGAACTGAAAGTACCAGAACCAAAAATTAAGGGCATTAATCAGGTAAACTAAGAAGATTGTCGTTCCTGGCGCGCACTTCACATGTCCGTTAAACAGTGTCAGAGTGAGAGAAAAAATTAATTTTTTTCGCATTTCGACAGTATTTGAGGCCCTTTTTCATATCAAAGTGTAAAGGTTGCTGAACGATTTTTTTCCTATTTGCTTGTTTAGTTATACTTTAAACACCAAATAAAGAAAGAAAGCAAGTCATTTAAAGGAACACATATTAGCCGCATACAGGAGTGAAAAAGTATGCTTGTACAGAGTGTGAAAGTAGATTCATCCAGTCTGGAAATTTGAAGCGAGATGTGTTAACACATACAGGTGTAAAAACGCATGCATGTACAGAGTGTGATGCCAGGTTCAAAGACTCGAGTACTTTGAAGCGACACATGCTAACAGACACCGGATTTAAAAACATGGTCTGGGCATTTAAAGCAACAAATATTAATCCAGACAGGAGTAAAAAGTATGCGTGTACCGAGTAGGATGCAAGGTTCACGCTGTCTACTAATTTGAAGCGACACAGGTTAACATATACAGGAATGAAAAAGTATGCATGTACTGATTGTGATGCTAGGTTCACACTTCGTATGTTAAAAAAAAAATCCAATCGTGACTTTCAACTTTACATAAACATGCATCCTCATCACAATTAACTAGGAAAAGTATAAATAAAAAAACCGGTGTACAACATTGTCTTTTCTAAATATTCTGACACATTTTTTTTCAAATTAATCATATAAAAATCGTCTTCCGTCTACTACACCTTACATCTGACAAAATAATAATCTGCCTTTTCAACTTTACCAGTACACTAAATTTTCACTATAACCAATCTATTTTACCAATATATACAATCATTAAAAAAGTTTTTGAACATAATAAACTTCTCCATCATACATATTGTATATAGTACAGCATTTATTATTCTCCTCAACATTCAGGCCAACAAAGTCAATGTCATAGACAGTCATTCAATTCCAAGACAACCCCCCGCGGGTTAGGGGGAGTCCCATATTGGTTGGGACGAGAAAGAATTTACCCGATGCTCCCCAGCATGTCGTAAGAGGCGACTAACGGATTCTGTTTCTCCTTTTACCCTTGTTAAGTGTTTCTTGTATAGAATATAGTCAATGTTTGTAAAGATTTTAGTCAAGCAGTATGTAAGAAATGTTAAGTCCTTTGTACTGGAAACTTGCATTCTCTCAGTAAGGCCATATATTGTACTACGTTACAAGCCCGTGGAGCAATTTTTTGATTACTGCTTTTGTGAACAAGAAACAATTAACAAGTGGCTCTATCCCATCTCCCCCCTTTCCTCGTCGCGATATAACCTTCGTGGTTGAAAACGACGTTAAACACCAAATAAAGAAAGAAAGAATTCCAAGACAATCATCACAGCTTTGAACCGACCCTTTCGTTTCACCAGACGAAAACAACAACAGCTGCAGTGCACTCAACCTTCCCCCTGGCCCAATTCCCCCGACCTTGACATTTGTACTCTCGAAGTCACTACTCCTACGTTCAAATCAGCTCATGCATAGTGAACAGCTGGGAAGTGAACTTTGGGAGTTCCCACCACTAAAGTAGACATTGACTTCCAGGGTTTCTCACCTTCTCCATTAGCATAATGCCCTAGGAGTGTAACAAAATGTATCTCTCTTGTCTAATCATGTAATCATGTCACAGTCAAGTTTTCACAAAATACACAAAAACTGGCAGCCACTAATTCGTGATGGGCATCTGTCTTCTTGCTTGTGCACCGACATATTACTTTCTTTAATGATTATTTTGAATACATGTAGTCAGTGTATGTCTATGGGCATAGTGTTTTAAGTTTTGTTGCGTCAATGCAATCTAGTCTATAATACTTTACTCATATCAAATGAACTCACATTTTTCTTGTTCTATGCAATGTATAGTATACAATTATTTGCATTATGCAATGTACATCAAATAACCACTCTAAATGCATACAACATGTGTAATGGAGTAAGCGAGATTTATACGGAACCAATCTCCTGGCACCTGAGAGAATAGCTAGCAAGCATTGAAATGAACAAGCGACTTTCATCCTTGTCAAAAAAGTGATTTTGATGCAATGTACAGTCAGTCTGTTTTTTAAGTGGGTATAGTTGGGAAGTGTCAAGTGGGTGTGATTTCCTCTGATACGAGTGGATGAGCGAAGCATGCAGGACAGATCAAAAGTTGTTGTCTATATTTCCCCATCTCCCCCTTCCCCCCCCCCCACCCCCCACACCAGCTTGTCTGATTTATTAATGAGATCTTCTGTGCCAAGATTCTGATAGGATGTGTGAATGCTCTCTGCGTTTCTAGTTAAATTTTGATTGTGCTTGTCCATGCTTCAGTTTGAAAGAGAACTTTGCCAGACACGGAAGAGAGTAGACATGTTTTATTTTGTTAGTGGACCCCACATAACAACACAAGATGAAGTAAACAACAAACTGCATGTCGGTCAATATGTGGCCACCCTGTCAGATTTAGGCAAAGTGGATGTGGGAAGGTAGAGAAAGGAATAAAGATCGCCATGCCAGTGGCTGCTGATGTTGTGTAGTAATTTTGGATTGGATGGAGAGAAAGACTTGTCTGTCATTGTGTTTGTTTGTGTGTCCACGGTGATAGTCACATGAACAGGTCACCAAAGTATCTAATGACGTTATTTTTTCAACCTGCTACATGTCTACGCATTCACAGAGCTGCCAACTGCTACGCCAAGCGAAAGATTGCTACTCTGAAACAAATAATCACAAACATGGAACAGTTCCCTCTTTTTTGTCAGTCCTGGTACTCATTTTTGCTTTCCACACAGTGTAGTGGTCACAAAATCAGTCATTAAACATCGTCTGCACTGAAAAGTGTCACTGCAGATGCTCTCTAATGGGCATTTTATGTTCCGGCATATGTCTGATCTTGTGCAAGAGGGCATAATTGCGGATGTGGGAATACATTTGTTAAAACACTATTTGCTACTCAAAAAATTTTACAAAAATCTTATATTGCTCCTCTTGAGGTTTCACAAGAGTTGGCGGAAGGTCTGTGTAAATGACAAACTCTCTCTCTCTCACCCCCTCTCTCTCTCTCTCTCTCTCTCTCTCTCTCTCTCTCTCTCTCTCTCTCTCTTTCTCCCTCTCCCTCTCCCGCTCCCTCTCTCTCTGTCTCTCTCTCTCTAGTCTCTGTCTCTCTCTCTTTCTCTCTTTCTCTCTCTCTCTCTCTCTCTCTCTCGCTCTCTCGCTCTCTCTCTCTCTCCATGCAGGTCGGGGTTGAAGGGTACATGTGCTCGGATCTTGTAAAATAGAGAGCTACGGTTTGTTGTCAGCGTACACTAATTACTAATTTGGGTGGACTTTTCTTTAAAATTTGATGTTAACATCAGTATTAGTTTGTGTTTTCGAATTAGCATATCTTTTAATCTCGTCTGAGCCACGATCATTTCGTGACCTCACAGCTCTCAGTTTTAAAGCATTGCCGGCTGAGCAGGGTTTGATTGTACTTTTCTGGCGCCTATCCTTTCTTTTTTGGCAGTTCAGGCAAAAAGACGTAAGGGAAATCACTCTGTTTGGCTACTGCTGCCATTTGTCACGTGAGCAAACGCCATTCGCTGACATTGAAGAGCAAGTGAATTATTTGTGCTATCACTGTGTACTCAAGCTACCAGTGACTTCTTTTACAGTCGGTGTTATAAGTAGAGGTCACACGCCGAATCTCAGTGGATTTGAAACAGGTAAGCCTAGCGCCTTCTCATCAGCGTTTGGGGGCCAGATACCAGTGTGAGAGCCTCAGTAGTTTTTATCCAGTTTTTAACATTGTATTTGTAACATAGCATTTTTAACTGCTTGGAAAGCCTACATTCTGGGGCAAACGGACTAAAACCGCAAGTACAGCAGCAAGAAGACCAGCTGGAGTTGTACACTATATCCACCTTGTGTACAGTGAACTTTGAAGACTTTTTTTAGATGCGCACACCCAAAAACGTCACGTTGATAGTCGTCGTCGGCTCCTGTGGTTTCATTACGTGCAGCTATCGGGAGGGCGTTAGACTGAATGTTTCTCCGCCTAGTTCCAGCGGTTCTTGAGTGAGAGATTCTTGTCAAGATCTTGCAACTGAAGCAGATTTGTGATGTTATTCGATCAATTTTACCCAAAATTCGATGTATTCAAAATCGCATTAAGCGGTTACGTCCCATTCCCATGAATAAGAAAAGAAATATTTTGTGTTGAAAGTCAAAATACCATTTCTGATCACAAATTAGAATCCAAGATGGGAATGAATACATGGTTCACAGTACGATTAACAGCAATTTGGATGGGAGTCAGTATTGAGTTTGTGTGAGATAAACAACGCACTGGCTATACGCACTCGGAGTGTATATTATATAGGACCTGACCACTGTATACACTCCGGCTTTAACTTCCGGTCACGAAGCGAATTTGCCATTCGACACCACTTTGCGATTGGAACGCAGAGCAGTTGATTATGAGAGTTTAAAGAAACGAAAACAATCTGATGCTGCACGGCCTTTGCTGTGACGTAGATTGCATTTTCGACACTGAACCGCATCAACACTCGGAGCGTCATTCGACGCCATTTTGCGAAGGTACGCTTCACTTTCGATTCATGGTATCAAAGTATGCTGGGAACAAACACACACACGAAACTGATGCTTCATGGCAGTTTATTGTCAGAGTTTGGAACACACTTGGAGTGTGTATCGACCTAGAAACGGTTGTATACTATGTGAATGTACATTATTTGCGAACCCTCAACACTCCGAAAAAGAGATAGCGGAAGTCCATACGCCAGGCTGATTTTTCATTGGCTACTTCCTAACGACTTGTTAGGGGGCATTTCATTGGCTACAGATTTGTAACAGAGCTTTTCATTGCCGGAGTGTATACAGACTTATCGATCCTGTATACACTCTGAGTGCGTATAGCTTTTGCCGATTAGCAAAGCCGTCTGACATCCTCCCTATAGGCCCATTGCAGAAACTCAAGTTAACAACAGCATTTCTACTCGGCGCGCGCGGTATGAGAATCACGGGTCGTAACTCTCTGGAATTGGTCATCCGCCGCCATGTTGGATGCCTTGCACGATCTCTGACAGTGCTTGAGCGTTGGGTGGCGACTCGACAAAAGTGAAAATGACACGTTGTGTGGCCCAAAACTGCAGTCAGCAGGCACACTTTAGGATCCCTAAAGTTGTTTACCATCAGGGTGACAACTGGAAGGAAGTTACTGAGCGGAGAAGACGATTATAACTGGTTATTTTTTGCTGTGTGCAGTGCGCTAATCAACAATTGTCCATCGGTTGTGCCTTTAGTGTGAACACTGTGATAGGATGCTTTGAAAATTATACTTTGCAGTAGTTACCTGAGCTGCATTGTACCTCATTTGCCTGTCTTGAGAGCTTTATTTTGTGAATTTTGGTGCACTGTCTGCATGGTAATTTGAGATAAAGAATAAATAAATGAATATAATAATGTATTCTTGCTTTACTTTTTATGTTGTGCTGTTGTGTTAAAAAGGCAGATCCCCTTTGGACTCATGCATGCACAGTTTTCTTCATTTTGTCTGCATACACAGTGAAATACGCAAAAAGAACAAGAGTGCAATGAAGAAAACTAACAAAGACGGCATCCAATATGGCGGCGCGAAGAGAGTATTAGCGGAGTTGTGCCCCTTAGGGCTAAAGCTAGCCGATCCATTTGATAACGTCACGCCGAGTAAGAAGAATGAATTGGACCTATAGCTGCTAGTTTCTTTTGATTTTTAGAAAGGTCTGTTTCTGTTGTGCGAAGCGTTTTAAGGGGGGCTCACACACAGGCGGAGCAAGCTGCTCCGATCCTGCTCCGCTCTCCACCTGCCCTCTCACACACAAACTCCGGTTCCGGAGCAGGCTGCTCCGATCCTGCTCCGGTAGGGGATTACCCTATGATATGACGTAGTTTCTCCACTCGCACTGTCTGATGGGAAATATTTTTACACGTGGATAAGCAGTGACGGGAAAAAACACCGTGATGTTTACCAAAGGAGACAAAAGTCTTGTCTTTTATCGCAATTACTGAACATCTTTCTGAATGGACTCTGTATAAGTCAGTGTGTGTGCGTGTGTGCCAGTGCGTTTGAGAGCTTTTCAGACACAACATAATTATGTGAGTGTGGGGGTCAGGTGAACAGAGAGGTGGACATGTTTTAAGTTTTGGTTCTTTTTTGTTTTATCGAGTTATATCCTAAGCTTCAAAGATGTTCAATGTGTATAGTTACACTAGCTTCCTTGGAATCCATTCTTTTATTTTAGATCTACTACTAACAATCTCTCTTGCAGACGGTTAGACTGTTGCTTTATGTTACGCGCAATATGGCTTTGATTTAGATATTTTCATTTTGTGTGTGGTTTGATTTAGCTTCATTCTACTCAGAAGAAATGTTTTAAACATGATTACAAAATCTTACTTTATGGATGTTTGCAAATAGAAACGTACGTGTGTCAACAGCGCAACAAGTTTCTAAAGAGGACGACATAGAACGCTCATGGCCGGAGGGGGGGGGGGGGGGGTGTCCCAATTGTATTAGGGGTTGTTCATTAGTTGAGGGCGCTAGGGGTCTGGACGTTTTGAAAATCTAGATGAGAATATGTGGAATCTAGCTGGCGCGTTCTCCGAGTATTTGTCATGATTTATTGATTTGTATTTTATTTTTTCACCCTTGGAGGAGATACATGTTCAGGTGGGGGGGGGGAGGGGGTGGGGTGACAGGAACCCCCCCCCCCCCCCCCCCCCCCCCCCCGGATCCGTCCATGACGCTAGACAAAAAAGTATCTGTGCTGTAGCTTTTTTATATTTTTAATCTCACCCTCATTTTTGAATGTTGTTTTCACACACACACACACACACACGAACACACACACACGAACACACACACACACACACGAACACACACACACAAACTTTTGATCCCATTCCATGTACTGCGAAGACTTTATTCAGGGTCTTAGCTAGTACTTAAACATCCAATTTCAAAGCACAAGCCTGAGCTGAGAATAGATATATATGAATGTGTAAAATAATGGTGATTTGTGATCAAAACACTTCACAGGGAAGCTTGTTTATATGTCTTATGTATGTGTCTTCCATCGCCCTGGCAACATCAGAACTCCACACCAGCCTGCAAAAGTATAAACATAAAAGGTGACACAAATGAAACAACCCCGGCGAAACGGTCAAGAATAATTCTAGAACCATTCAAGAAACGTTCATGAATATTCATGAATATATATTCTAGAAGTTTCTTGAATTATTCATAAAGATTAAATGAGAATTCTTGAATTTTAACTAGAATATTTCGATGTTTTGGTAAGGAATATTCTTGAAAAAGGACTTGAATAATTCTAGAATATTCTTGCCCACTTGAAGAATATTCCTAACATTATTCTAGAATATTCCTGACAATATTCTAGAATATTCCTAACAATATTCTAGAATGACACTAACATTATTCTAGAATATTCCTAACATTATTCTAGAATATTCCTAACATTATTCTAGAATATTCTTAACACTATTCTAGAATAATTCAAAAAAGTTCAGGAATATTCATGAATTTATATTCAAGAAGTTTCTTGAATTATTCATAAAGATTAAATGAGAATTCTTGAATCTTAACATTTTTCTGGAATATTCTTGAATCCTGTTAACTTAAAGTATATTCTTGAACATGTCTTAAGTATTCTAGAATATTCAAAACTAGGTTGAAGTTCTACTTCTAGTATACTCTCAACACAATTTTCAGAATGATCTTGGAATATTCTGTGCTGGCATTTAAGAATAAATCCATTAAGAATATATTCTTCATACAAATCAGAATGATAGTACAATTATCTAATGACTAATAACAGAACAAGAATATTTTAAGTGATTTTTTCCTCCATCAATACTTGATACAGCAGACAAAACAAGATTTCATTCAATACTTTATCACATGTAATTTAACTACTCGAAGGATGATAAATCTGTGATGGTTATTCATTTGGCGAAGAACCTTTCCACTGGTCACACCGGGTGCAGTCTGAATACTGGAGCCGATGCTTTGCAGGTTGCGGATGCCCTGTAAAGTGCAATGAAAATACAATTTTAAATGTCTAAATGTTTCTTTGTTGTGCTTTTTTTCATCATGCTTAAAGAGTCAACAATATGGTCAGGAATCTGTCAAGGTGTCCAAATGCAAAATTCCTGTTCTGGATACTTTTATTACTATGTATTTTGTTCCGTTTTAAAATGACTACAAAATAAACAATACAGTTATGAAGTATTCTTCATGCAGATTCTATCCACACCAAATGTATGACAGTATGTATCAGTCGCCTGGATGCTGAGAACATTAACTGTTCAAGAAATGATGGTTACAAAATCGAAAAATGTTTTGTGAATTTTGTCAAATCAAGGGTTCCATGTCAATGTTTTTATCAAATAAGTCACCATTCATAAAAGTATTTAAACAACTAAATGATAACTTTAGTTAGCTTCATTTCCAGAAATGCCATCCAGAGAGTTTTTGGGGACTGACATGCAACGGGCCAGGAATGAAAGAAATTACAGTATTTAACTAATTTAATTTTCAAAGAGACTTTTTGTTGCGATTCCAAGCCATTTTTTTTCTTCAGTTTAGGAATAATTCATTCATCATGTTTTGTGCTTTCATTTAATTATCCCAAATTTTGTTGTGACAAAGGTTTAAATCAATAAATGTTGATTGCCTTCACTTAATTACCTGAGTAAATCTCTTCTTGCATCACTATTCCCATGGCCTTGACTCAGGCTTGAGCACCTCTTGAAGCTCTTGAAAAGACTAATGCACTCTCTGACAAGATGTTGATGGGTTAATGGTTTGCAGCTTGTTGCCTTTTGATGCAGCATCTGTAAAAATGAGAAGTGATCAAATTAGAACAACCATTATATATAATTATAAATGCTCAAGTTTGAATATATATATTTATATTTACTAATAAGGGGTAAATACTGAACTGTTTACAAATAATACTAATAGTAATCATCTTTGTTCATGCAGGAATTTCTATAAGTATAAATATATGTTCCTGACCAAACCCAGTCTCCTGTAAAGTCTTGTAATTGACTAGCTAATACTCAGAAGACAATTATTTGAAAAAAATAAAACAATTTAGTGCCGGCTTGCTGATTGACACTTGACTATTAGTATCACTGTCAGACACATATATATTACAATCAATGAATGATACATGTGCAAATTACACTTACAGTTACACAGAGACTGAAAAGAATAGGTTTGAAAGGGCTTGAGTAAAAAGTCATGCAATCCTACCAAAACAACTGATAGTTCAAAATAAACAAATCCTACAGGTCTAACTCAACTGATTTCACTTAAAATCTTGCAAACAAGAGAGAAAGCATTTAATTGTTATTCACTTATTGTAAAAAAAATAAAAAATAAAAACCTAAACCTAGATCCTAGATATATATCTATATGTCACCTAAAACAAACAACAATATCAAACATAAAAGAATTTTTATAAAATTAAAACACCTACCTTTGTTTTTCCTGAGAAAATCAGGATACAGCTTGTTGCCACTCAAGTGAGATCGCTGCTCTTAGTTTCACCCATGGTGCTTTCAGTTTCACTCATCTGTTATTCTTGTGTCTGGCACCTCCAAGTTCAAACTCTTGTTTGGGATGAAGAATACAGCATTTCTTCATGCCTAACAAGTTGACAAATCGGTGGCATGCCATTTTTTCAGATAAATGGAGATTACAAAATCTTTCTCAGTTCTAACAACGTGCTTCCAAAAAATTTGGCGCCTGGTTTCTTAGCTTCCGGTGCCAGAGTTTGTCCACCGGAGTTACTTCCCTTAAAAGCAAAATGGCGACGCTCTGTAAATACACCATGAGGAAAGGGGACTCTTTTGAACGAACTGCTGCAGCTAGAAACCTTTTCTCTGTTGTCTTTGTTGAAGCACTTTTGCATCAAAGCAAAACAACATTGATCCATGCATCATTTCCATGAACTCAGTAAGTATGTTTTGTTTTTGCTTGTTTTATTCAACACGTGGTACAGATGTAAACATGTGTGTCACTGTGTGACTGTGAAATCGAAACCAGCCTTCAATTTTAAAAGTTTCTTCTTCGATCTGACACATGAGAAATGGCAGATGTATAAAACTTAACTACATTTTAAGCAAAAGTACTGTTTAATCATGTGATGATTTGATTGTTGGGTTTAACGGCCGCCTTTCTGTGTCAGTGTGTCATTGTGTCGTCTGTTTGCAAACAGAAAGTCTGCCGTGATTTGCGTTCTGCTGGCACTGTTGGACAGAATAAACGAAACCTGTTGGTTTCAAAGTATAAATTATAGACTGTAACTTCTGCTGAATTTGTTTGAGGTTTGGAACTCACAGATTTGGTATAAATTTGCCGCTAGCAAACTGACTGGTTTGGTCAAAATTAAAAACAGGTTTCTGAAAATGAAATTGAAAAAAGTGCTTCAAATTGTAAACATGCCTGTGGGTATTTACAACAATGACGATTATAACAAATATTCCGAAAGTGTATTGATAGAATTATGTACATTTATGTAAAAAGGTAACATTAACCATTGCATCAAAATTGGTTTGATTGATTGATTGAATGACATTAATGACAAGCAATACGTTTGTAAGTTTTCTGTTCACATTCACTCTAGTTATGATGATGATCTTTGGAATGTCTTATGTTTGAGTTTATTCTTTGTTAAAACCTTTTTTTGTTTCTTATTTACTAGGTCCAGGAAAGAGGGGTGAAGAAGATATCTGGATGAATTCTCACTGGAAGTACCATGAAGCACATCATAAATAAAATATCACTGGAGGAAAAGGTAAGAGTCCTGTCAACGAACTGTGAAAGTAATTAATCAGCCAGTGAATGAATTAAATCAATTAATGGGCAAAACGTCTCTGAGAAAAATGGCTTATTTCAGATGAAAATGTGTTTTCATCAATAATATACCATATTTACATACCAAAAAGAACAAACTGCAGACATTTAACTCTTCATTTTTGTTCCTTTTTCCAAGTTTTTGAATGAATGATTTTTTGTAAACTGTAGGCATTGTGTTTCAGGCTTTACAGGACACAATGTTGCAAAGCTTCAAGCTGATACTGAGCCTTCTTTTGAATCAAATCCACCATGCCCAGTGCCACAGACTGACAGTGAAGTTGGCCAAGGGAATCATCCAACAAGGGATGCTGGTGACAGCGACCTTTCCTGGAGAAGCGGTACCGCATCCATGCAGTTCCAGTAGTTCAGAAAAGTGATGACAAATGTTGAAGACACATTCTGCTTGTGAACATTGTTAGCCCAAGATCGACTTGTCATCTATTTCACTTCTTTGTGACAATATAACATTTGAAGAATGAACCAAGTGTTTGTTTGGCTTTATTTTGTAGCATAATTCGAATGTGTAGCAAACACAACCAAAACTATAAGTGGAGAACACAAAATTAAATTAAAAGTGTTTTAAAAATAAGGGATCACAGTTCTTGAACTTTGAAGAAGAATGTTCTTGAATAAGATCATTCTTGAAAAAAAATATTCTAGAACATTGTTGCTGTTCTTGAATTTTGTTCGATATTCTAGAATATTCTACAAGCCAAAAAATTCTAGAATAATGCCAGTTGAAAAATTCTAGAACATTCTAGAACATTCTAGAATATTCTTGAATAAAAAAAAGTTCTTGAACAACGTTTCGCCGGGGAAATGCAGCCCAAAAAAATGCTTAATACTTCTTGACCTGTAATATTTGGTGATTATTAACTATCAATCAATCAATCAGTAATGAGGCTTATATTGCGCGTATTCCTTGGGTACAGTTCTAAGCGCAGGGATTTTTTTTGTATTTTTTTTTTATATAATGCAATTTATATCGCGCACATATTCAAGGCGCAGGGATTTATTTATGCCGTGTGAGATGGAATTTTTTTACACAATACATCACGCATTCACATCGGCCAGCAGATCGCAGCCATTTCGGCGCATATCCTACTTTTCACGGCCTATTATTCCAAGTCACACGGGTATTTTGGTGGACATTTTTATCTATGCCTATACAATTTTGCCAGGAAAGTATCTTCCATTTAATAGTACGGCAATTAAACAAGAAAAGTCATACTCTGCATAGCAACACAACTCGATGCAAGTCACACATTGCATAATAACTCTCGGCAATTTAACCTCACAATCTGCATGGAGATAAATACCCTGACATTTAGTGTTAAAATTTTGTTTGCATGAAAAAAACACCTGTACCGTAAACTACCTTGTATTCGCCAATCCCCGGTATGCACTAATTTTGCTCAAAAGTAGGGGCTCGTGAAAAATCCTGGTATTTGATCACTGGTTATGAGAATGATAGTAGGATTTGTTAATGTGCAAAACATGTCTATACCCTCATGTTTCTCACTATGTGACACACTCGTTCGTGTGTGTGCAAGTGCTTCGCCCGAATGGAACATGGAAACCTAAACAAAGCAATACCTGTGTGTCATAGTTTTAGAACAAATGCTCATATCGCAAAAGAAAAATATGACTGAAGATCTGCTTCGCATATCTAGCGTTACGAGCAGCAGCGCTTGTGTCGGGACAAAAGTCATAAACTTGCACAATGAAACATTATAACTGCATTCAGTTCCGTTTTCCTGATAAAAGAGGGGGGAGGGGGGACATGTATGTGTCAAACACAGCAACGTTTTATTAAAAAATAAAAAAATAAAAACCCACACAGGTCAGTTTACTTTATCTCTTTAAATCCCCCAAGGTCGACCTCGTAAACCTTCGATGAGTCTCTCAAATATTTGTCCACTTTTGACATGGCTATCCAAAGACTGCAGTGGCAAATGTATGAACTCAGCGGTATGTCTGCATTGCAGCCTCTTGTCATTATTCACTCGGCCAATATCTCTGTATTTTGTGAAGAGGATTAAAAACAAAAATAAGCTGTCGGGTGTTTTTTTACACCTTTGGATGTGGGGGTGGGTGATTGCAAGGTACTATACCCTATATACCCTATACAGAGTTTGTTGACCCAAAGTAGGGGGTGGGCGTTTGCTTGATACTGGGCGTTTACAAGGAAGTTGACTGAAATTGTATATTTGAATTCAGCAGTTTGTTCAGCTCTGTGTTTAAAAGTTTACTTTCATCATTTTGACATTCTCATACTCAAATCACATCTCAGACAATGTTGTAGACTCCATTGATAGACGATGTGGTGCATAGGAGAACTGCAATCTGAAGAAAAGATTAAGAAAGAATACACAGAGGAAGAATAGTCACAACAACATTAGCGTCACCCTGCGGTCTATATGATTTTACTCAAAGAACATTTAATCATAAAATAAAGATCAGTGTCATGTCAGTGATCTAATGAGTTTGGGGAGATGGGAAGGGTGGGGGCTGTAGAAGGGTAGTTCGGGAACTGAGGGCTATGTACACAGTTTGAAACTAATCAGCATGGTCATCTATAGATGTAGTGACTGGTGCAATATCTACCGAATTTAAAAGGATGACTCTGAAATGTATCATGTGAACCAACTTCTCAATAAACCAAATGAAGACCAGTTTAAAAAGTTACCTGTTTCATTTTGGAATGCTTTTGGTCCCATCATATCTCTGATGTACACTCCATTGACGTACTGTAGTAATAAAAAAAAAAATGTTTAAGGAGAAAAAAGATTATGCAGGGAGGAAGAACAGTAAGAACAACAGAATCAGCAGCAACATTCACTAATCTTACTCCACATAACACTGAATCTCAGTGAAGAGTTAGTGATCCAAATATGTTAATTAAACAGAGAGACATAGAGAGATTGAGAAGGAGACAACAGCTATGTGCGTGTGTGTTTGTTTGTGTGTGTGTGTGTGTGTGTGTATGTGTGTGTGTGAGGGGAAATTTACCCGGATCATTGTTGGCATCCTCTTGATCCTATCATGTCTGAGACTTTAGTAGACGTGCCTGTAGAGGGAAGGGATGGGGGAAGGGGGTGGAGGGTGGGCATAGAGAGTGTCGGTGTAATATGAAGGAGGGAGGGGAGAACCATTGGTAAATAAAACTCATATAATATCAACAGTTCTGAAACTATTTGAGCAAGAGTTCCCCATTACCACACAAAGGTGCAGATAGCAACAGATGTTGCACTGAGAGTGGGGGAGGGGGGGCTTTTAGAGGGTTGGTTGTTGGACTGTAGTATCTGAATAGCAGTGCTATGGGGTGAGGGTGGTGCTGGGGCGGAGTATGTATCGTATGTAACTTGAATTAGATATTAATAAGCATGATCACTCAGACTAGAGCTAAAAACGGTGTTAATCTTCACAGACATTACATAATATGAATTCACAAGCATGTACATTTTGTTTTGCCCTTGAGTTTGGTAGAAGGCAATATTGAGTGTCGAACACAAGTTGCATTGATCACTGACACTGCGTCACCCTGCGGTCAATCTCCTCTGATCTGCAGATTGCACCAGCACAAACCCAAACAATGTTATGATCGCAAAAAGCCTGCATAGCCAATGGATCTAAGAACACAAACACTCGATGGATCTAATTAGAGAGTCTGCAAACGAGTCATTTTATACGTTGGAAATTCTATGACAATCTGTCAGTCAATGAAGCAGATAGATCTGTCCCTGCGATTGTTTTTGCAAGCAGATAAATGTTTGAACTTCACTTATCCCGTTATCATTCAACAAATTGATATCTTGCATGATGAATTTTGTGCCGAAGAGCTGAACAAACAATCAAAATCAAGCAAGTGGTAGATCTACATTCAGAAGACAAACTTCAGTCGCAAAAAAACAAACTGACGAGAAAGAACCTAGCTTAATTACTGCTGTATTGATTTCGGCCAAACCAACGCATTTGCATACCGAAGTCATTCCTCCTTTGATTCCAATCATTGTACATGATCTTAATGCAAAAACATATATACGAAAACGAGCTGATCGAAATGAGTAACATTGCACCTGCATTGACTGTACTGCGAAAGCGAAGGTCGTCTGCGACTGGAGATTTTGAAATTGAACAGCAGCGTTTCTTCACACTCAGCTGTTGGCTTCCTCGGAAAAATGAAAAGCGTGACTTGAAATCTAGCGGAAACCACATTCTATCTTTCCGTTTCGGCATTCTTGTGTAAAATCCATGAAAAAGTTCTTTCGAAAAAGGCGGCCGTCGTTATTTGGGATGCCACCTAGTGTCACACTACTATTTCCGGAGAAAGTGATGAGTGCGCTGATTGGCTGCACCGGAGCCAAAAAATAGAAACGTGTCCTATTCCTTGCTCCGCTCCGCACACACCACTTTCTCCACTCCTGCAACGGAAGTAGCGTCATCTCTCCGCCTGGTGCAGCCTACTCCACCCTTGCTCCGCTTGCTCCACCTGTGTGTGAGCCCCCCTTTAGCGCTGTATGGCACGGACTTTGCAGCCTAAGCTAGACTGTACTTTTGACTTCCTTAATCCAACGGTCTTGATCTATGTTGACGAATGGGTATCTATGAAAACTAAATAGATAATGATGAAGACCAGAAGTCTCAACTCCTGCAACTTGGAGAAGGTGATGCAAACCACTCGCTGATTAAAATTTATTTAATTATTTGGCATAGTTTCAGAGCTGTTTTGAGCAAATTATTGCAGGTGTTTCTAAATTACAGTATAGTGTCAGTGAATGTCCCTTGAGTTTTTGAAGGTCCAAATCGTCGGAAAACTCTCCAAAATGACGGCTTAGACTATATATCTTTAAGATTATGGCAGGTTTTACAGTATTGCATGGCTGACATAGCAAAAGCGTTTGTTGGCTAATATCAATCAATCAATCAATATGAGGCTTATATCGCGCGTATTCCGTGGGTACAGTTCTAAGAGCAGGTTATTTTTTTGTTTTTTTAAATTTTATGCAATTTATATCGCGCACATATTCAAGGCGCAGGGATTTATTTATGCCGTGTGAGATGGAATTTTTTTTACACAATACATCACGCATTTACATCGGCCAGCAGATCGCAGCCATTTCGGCGCATATCCTACTTTTCACAGCCTATTATTCCAAGTCACACGGGTATTTTGGTGGACATTTTTATCTATGCCAGGAAAGACCCTTTTGTCAATCGTGGGATCTTTAACGTGCACACCCCAATGTAGTGTACACGAAGGGACCTCGGTTTTTCGTCTCATCCGAAAGACTAGCACTTGAACCCACCACCTAGGTTAGGAAAGGGGGGAGAAAATTGCTAACGCCCTGACCCAGGGTCGAACTCGCAACCTCTCGCTTCCGAGCACAAGTGCGTTACCACTCGGCCACCCAGATTCCCCCCATGTTAAGACCTACATGGCTTATATTCGACAAAGATATAAATAGAGGTACAGTACCACTGTCCTGGTCTCTTGTCTCCTGTTTCAGCCAGGTATCACTGTGAGTGCTGATTGCACCTTGTCCATCCAATGGCTGCACTGTATCAAATGTTTCTCCTGGTTCCTGTTTTGGGCAATGGCATTCTGCTTGCTGATTCAACATACCTGAAAGCAGAAGCAGGCAATTTCAAAAGCAACACTCAATAGTCTAAACTGTGTCAAGTCCCCAACACACCACCCAACCTGGCAACCACAATATATTGGTCAGCCAGACCGTTTTGTCTACTACCCCCTCCAAACCCTTCCTTCAAAAGGTGTGAAGCCAGTCCCAGGCCATATTGTTTACTAATATTTAAAAAAAAAAACTATGTTCGTTTATGTATTTTTGGTTATTTGTGGTGGTTTGTATACGTTAAAAAAGAGACAGAAAACACACTAAGATTTATTGAAATAAAAATTGACTTTACAAGAGTGTCATCGGTAAACTGTGCTAAGATTCATTCAATTTGCGACAGACATCATTTCCCGGATTTTTTGCCTGCTGTAAAAGGGCTGTGCAGAGTTCATGGAAAAATTTGTTCAAGCAATTCCATGGAAATGTGAGATGGACGGTGAAGTTACCGTAAGACCTGCCTTATACATAGCTCACGATTTAGTAGCAATTAAGCACTCTAATTTGGCAGAACCTGCCCCTGTAAGCATAATTAACAAGTCATTTAAGACTTTTGAAGTCACAAAATGAACTGTATGAATGATTTCCGTGTTTTTTTACATGGGTTTTAAGAACAGAAACATCATTAAAACTGCCATTTTTAATCAAGGGAGGCAACTCTGTTGTGTAAATGATGTCCCTTGGTTTATCAAAAACATCTCGGGGTATCACTTGGGAGAATCTATATTTATATACGGCTTCTGTCTGTCTGTCTGTGTGTTCGCCATGCACGGCCAAAGTTCTCGATGGATGTGCTTCAAATTTGGTGGGCATATTCAGGTAGACCCCGGACACAATCTGGTCGATGAAAATTGTTAGCACGTGCCCTCAGCGCGCAGCGCTGAACCGATTTTGGTTTTTCTGTACATCCATTCTCAGTAACTCTTCCTTATCTTCTCCAGTGTTTTGCGCGTTTATCTCCCTTCCTTCGTACGGTGTGCTGGCGAAGCAGGCGTACACCCGGCGAAGCCAGGTATTCGGCTGTACTTCTTCCCGGCGAAGCCGGGTACCCGGCGAAGCCGGGTACCCGGCGAAGCGGGTATTCATCTAATTATATATACATGTACAGGACAAAATGTGGGGAGCACTGGAGGACCTGGAAAGAACGTCCATGTTCATGGCATCCTCCAGATTCCGAGTCTGACACAACCGTCGTACGAAGAAGAAGAAGAATACAGTATACATGTACATTGTATTTTTTCTGAACGGCTTTATACATGCACACATACAGTCACATACACCACCACCCTTGTCACAATTCCCCGTCTATGTTCAAACATTTAGTCAAAAGCATGATTTTACTTTAAGCAGGCTTTCTTCTGTGTCCAAACACTTTAGTGTGTGTGAGCGAAAGAGAAATCTTTTCTCTGCTTCTTTAAACTGCTGAACATTGTTGTTCCCACAGCAATGATTCGAACGCTGATCAACCATGAACCTACAACACCTTGGAGAGTGAGCTGCTATGATCAGCCAACACCTTGATCAGTGAGCTGCTATGATCTGCCAACGCCTTAATCAGTGAGCTGCTATGATCGCCCAACACCGTGAAGAGTGAGCTGCTATGATCTGCCAACACCTTGATCAGTGAACAGTCAGCACCTTGAACTGTCAGGAACCATGGCTTCTCCAAACAGCATGGAGGAAGGAGACTCCGCTCTTCTCTCAGATGTCAAGATAGAGATTGATGTTGCAGAAGAGTGTTGGCACATCACTGAAACACGCCCCTATGGTAAGGTTCATAAGATCAGGTGAATGAAACACGTGATGGGGAGGACCTTCCTTCTGTTTTGGGGGAGTGGTGGTGGTCAAATGACATTATTGGTGACGACCAGTCTTGAAAGCACTTCAATCCTGGACACTACCGCCTGGTGGGTTAAGAGTGGAGATTTTTTCGATCTCCCAGGTCAACTTATGTGCAGACCTGCTAGTGCCTTATCCCCCACACGCAAGCACAAGACCAAGTGCGCACTGAAAAGATCGTGTGGTTTATGTCATTGTCAGAGTTCGATGTGTTAAAGAAACACGAAAATACCCAGTATGCTTCCCCTCGAAAGCGGCGTATGGCTGCCTAAATGGCAGGGTAAAAACGGTCATACACGTAAAAACCCATTTGTGCAAAAACATGAGTGAACGTGGAAGTTTCCTCCCATGAACGAAGGAGAAGAAGAAAGCACTTCACACCTTTTGAAGGAAGGGTTTGGAGGGGGTAGTAGACAAAACGGTCTGGCTGACCAATATATTGTGGTTGCCAGCTTGGGTGGTGTGTTGGGGACTTGACACAGTTTAGACTATTGAGTGTTGCTTTTGAAATTGCCTGCTTCTGCTTTCAGGTATGTTGAATCAGCAAGCAGAATGCCATTGCCCAAAACAGGAACCAGGAGAAACATTTGATACAGTGCAGCCATTGGATGGACAAGGTGCAGTCAGCACTCACAGTGATACCTGGCTGAAACAGGAGACAAGAGACCAGGACAGTGGTACTGTACCTCTATTTATATCTTTGTCGAATATAAGCCATGTAGGTCTTAACAGAGAGGGAATCAAACAACAGGGAAAGTCTCAGAAAAGTGGGTCTTTATGATGAGAGAGAGATTTAGGCGACCTGGACGTCTTCATGGTAAATTGTTCAAATTACCCAAAGCAGTTGATTTTCAAATGTTTAATGAGGTTTCTCAAGCATCACTTTCTCACCAGGCTGGAAAACTTGGGCAGCTCTGTTGAAAGGTCGACATAGGTTTCAATGAGTTAAAATTTGATATCAAATTTGTGCACATGTAGATTACTGCTTGGACTGTTTATCAATGAAGTCTATGAAGAGCGGTTGCTATATCAGTATATGAACCTACATGAGACATAACCAAGCTAAGAAAAGATAACTCTCGTGAAAAATCAGAAGTCCCCAAAACAGGGACACAAAATAACACGCTTTCACCTTGTGCAGTTAGGCAGTTTGAATGTCTCTTTTGCGTTGTTTTGGATTAAAGAGCATAGCAGACATCGGCCTCGAGGAGCACCGCAATTTTGAAGAATTTGTAGCCTTTTCTTATTGAGTATTTGTTCTGCAAATATTCAGGATCATCAAGACTTGAAAAATAGAGTGCGCCCTGCTGAAAACAAGATTTCTTTGTGGTTCGTTCGTTACTTTTACCATCCTGATCATTTACATTAGCACCAGAGTGTGTGAAAGACTCCAAAAATGCAGATGAAACACACCAACCTCGGAGTCTGGAGTCATTTTGAGCGAATTTTAGATAGTCACTGTCTATTTTTCGATCAAATTGTTATGTAATCATTCTCATGTTGTTAAAAGATGTTGCAACATTCCTTTAAGTGATTTTACAAACAATAAAACCACTGTACAGTAAAACCTGTCTCTAAAGGACACCCTTGGGGTATGGTAATGGTGTCCCTATTAGACAGGTGTCCTTTCTTCACAGGTGGAGGGGCCGGGGCAATATTTTACAGAGCACTGAAAATAGAGAGTGAGAGAGAGAGAGAGAATTGAGCTATTGAATACATATGGGCCAACAGCCCCTTTCAATGGATTTAACATGAGACTCACTGAAAATGTGAGTAAACAAATGATACATGTGGCAAACAACAACAACAACAACATCCCCTCCCCCCCCTCCACCTACCTCACACACACTGTGCATTCAATCACATATTCTTACCTCAACTCACATAAATGGCATTAACTTCAGTTCATTGCTAAGATATTGAAGTAGTACTCGACCCTGGTAAGGGGGGAAGTAACTCCCAAAGAAAAACAATCCGTAGTCAAGGACGGGAGTCACCTCCCCTACCGGTAACCCGCACATGCGCGGTCCTGCTACCGGCCGTCATTCCACCCACTTCAACACTACTGCACAGACGTGTTCTTGTACTCCGGCATATTTTTTGCCTTGGCCTTTTTGTGGAAGGCCATTTGACCCTGGTTTTTGCGTTGCTTTCTTTAGGTAAGATCGTTTCACTTCTCTTCGCTACGCTTTGCGTTTGTTTGAGTATTTTCGCTGTTGTAATTCATCTCCACGTGCGCGTGTTCGATATTGCAAATGGCGGACAAAAACTCTAAAAGCAAGGGCAAACTTGTTTCTCTGCTCTCTTCACCGGGGAAAGAGAAGGATAAGGACAAGTCTAAGTCTAAATCAAAGACGCGTGCCTCTGTAACTTCGTCACAGGCTACGTCTCTAATTCTGGTTACTGACCCGGTGACTAAGAAAACAGAACGGGTTTCGCTTGACTCCACGTCACCGTCACCGGTTTTTCCTACGCAGGAACGCTCTACTTCTCCTCTCTCGCGCTCGCAGACGCCACGGTCTAGCGAGTCCGTGTCTCGGGAAGAAATTTTGGCAATGTTTGCTACCTTGAAGCATGACCTAGTTGCCTTACATTCTGCGGAAAGACCTGTCGCTCCCCTCCCGCCTGGCGTGGGGGGGGGTGGCCTCTCTTTCTAGGCTGCGGCCGTCAGCGACGATCACGTCGGCTGATCTCGGGCCGGATTTTTCTGGTTTGGTTGCGGATTCCCCTGCCTTTTCAGGGGGGTTCGCGGCCTTAGCGCCGCCCGGTTCCAGCGCTTCGGCGTTGGGCGGCGTTTGTGGGAGTCCCCATCTTTTTGGGGGCTCACACTTGCCTGCGGGCCCGGGTTACGCTCTTGCGTCGCCGGGTTCGCAGACGGCTCCTCCCCGGCAGTACACCGTCCATCACGTGGCGGGTGCGCTAGGGAGCGGCGAAGCGCGCCAGCCTGCCCCCCTGGGATCAGTTTCGGCTGTCCCGGCCTCTGGGGGGCAGGCAGCAGCGTCTTGTCTGTCCAGCTCTGGCCTACAAGATTCTGTCGGCGGTCATCGACCTGTAGCTCTTGGTCCGGCTGCCGCCGTTCCTGGTTCGAGTTCGCAGGGGGTAGGCTCCTCTGGTTGCCCCTCGGGGCTTCCGGTCGGGCCTGCCCGCGGGTTGTCGTCCTCGACTTCCGGTTGTGCTGTGGCAGGCACTTCCGGTGGAGGACAGCGGGCTAGTGGTTCCGGTGGCAGTGTCCCTGCTATCCCGTCCCTGGTTACGCATCGACTTCCGGCCCCGACTTCCGGTTCCGCCGCGGCGGTTCCGGTTGTCGGCGGTGCTGTTGGTGGACAATTTGCGGCGCTTCCGTCTATTGTTCATCCGACTTTAGCCACTTCCGCTTCCGTGGACGGGTGGGTTTCCGGTTTGCCGGACCCTCCTTCTGATGGAGATCAGGAAGGTTTTGGAGAGGAACAGGAAGGGGATGAGGATTGCTCTGAATCTGTTACCCCCTTACGGATTCCCAATAAACTGGGCCCTACTCTGGAGTTGGCTGCGGAGATAACCTCACGGTACTTCCCTGAGGGTGTCTCCGCCGATTCTACTGTGGTCGCACCCCCTCCTTCTGCTTTGGCAGATTTTGCGGGCGCGGGGGACACGAAGGCGAAGTTCCGGTTCATTGAATCTCCTTCCGTCCCTTTTGTGATGGCTCAGGTGTTGGCGGACGCTAACACACCCTACCCTCTCTTGGCTGCTCATGGGGAAGCCCCCCCGTCTGCTCAGCCTTGGTTAGCCTCGGCTCAGGCAGGCGGCGGCCTCCCAGCTAATTCAAGAAGATCGCGGCTGCCTAGCAGGCCACATTCTCTTCTCTCCTCGTTTTCGCTGCCCACAGCTCCACTTCCGGTGACTCCGGAACTGGCTCTCTTACGGCAGGACGGTTATAGCCGAGATAGGACTGCCGTGTGTACGGAACAGAGTCTACTCGGGCTGGAGGAGAGCGGGCGTTCTTCCCTCGAACTGACCTCCTTAGCGGAAACGCTCATCCGGTCTCTCACGAGAGCCATCGCTTCGTCCATCGAACCTTTTAGGTTCCGTGACGATGCCATTGAGGCTGATGCTGCCATGCTCTTGGCGGCCCTCGCGAAGGTCACTGACAGTCAGATGACTCTTGCTGCTCGGCTCTACTCTCAGGTTGTGTTTTGGAGGCGCGAGGCTTTTCTTAACGGCTCACGCCTGACGGATAAGGCCACCATAGACTCTTTGAGAGTCTCTCCCTTCTCAGAGGGTGCGTTGCTGGGATCACGCTCTTTGGATGCCCTCCGGCAGCAAACGGAGGAGGCTCGTGACCATCATGTGGTGCAACTGATGGAACTCGCTCTTAAGCAGCACGGTAACAAACCACGGAGTTCTGCACCGGCTGCAGGCAAGTCCTCGGGGCAGAAGTCGTCTCAGGCAGGTAGGGGTGGTTCACGTTCCCGCCCTTACCAGCGTAAACCTTCCTTTGGGAAGCGGGGGTCTGGGCGCAAGCCCAACCCCCAATGAGACCCCCCCGATCCAGTCACCCCCCCAGCCTCTACCCTTTCGGTAGCAGGCGGCCTCTCCCGGGCCCTTCCAGTGTGGCTGTCTCGGACAAGCAGCCTATGGATCATGGGGGTGATTCGATCGGGGTTCCGCCTTCCTTGGCAGGAAGGCAAGGCCCCTTTGTCCAGAGCGCCGGCCAATTTCCGGTTTCCGGCCAGCCTCGACGCTCGGGAGGCAATTCAGGCGGAAATCCTTCTCTTGCTGCAGTAGCAGGCTATAGAGGAGGTTCTCGACCACTCCTCCTTGGGTTTTTACGGAAGAATCTTCGTTGTTCCCAAGGCTTCCGGGGGGTGGCGGCCAGTCTTAGACCTCTCTCCACTGAACCGCTTTTTGCGCAAAATTCGGTTCACCATGGAAACGCCGGCGACCGTCAGGGAGGCGCTTCGCCCGGGCGACTGGGTGACGTCCGTCGACCTGACGGACGCCTACTTCCACATCCTCATGCACGAGGCGGACCGGAAGTGGTTGCGTTTTCTGTGGGGGGACCGAATCTTCCAGTTTCGAGCCCTTCCCTTCGGGCTGTCACTTGCTCCCTGGGTATTCACCATGGTGGTGCGCCAACTTTGTGCCCTCGTTCGGCAGCACGGGGTTCGGCTCAGGGCATACTTGGACGACTGGCTGATCCTTCATCAGCAGGAAGCGCTCTGCCTTCAGCATACCCAGTTTGTCCTTGCTCAGGCTCAGGATCTCGGCTTCCGAGTCAACCACACCAAGTCCGAGCTGACTCCGTCGCAGACCTTTACTTACCTTGGCATGGCGTTCGATTCACGGGAGTGGACAGTCCGTCCCACTCAACGCCGAGTGGACAAACTGCAGGCTCTTCTGTCTTCCCTGTTAGGGCTTCAGTCAGCTCCAGCCCGGACGCTTGCGTCTGTACAAGGCCAGATGGAGTCCATGTCGTCCCTTATTCCGCTAGGCAGATCCCACAAGCGCCCGTTTCAGGCGGCGCTCAGTTCAGTCTGGAATCCGACTTCACAAGGCTGGGACGTTTCAGTCCCGCTCGGGGTCTGGTTTCAGCAGACCACGCTTCAGTGGATGAACACCCCTTGGCTTCTGCAGGGAGTGCCCATAGCGCTTCCTCCTCCCTCCACGCATCTCTTTTCGGACGCGTCAGAAGGGTTGGGGGGCTCACGTGGACACACACACGACGTCCGGTCGGTGGTCACAAGAGCAGCGGCTTTGGCACATCAATCGCCTCGAGCTCGAGGCAGTCTTTCTGGGGCTTCAGCATTTTCTCTCCGCCCTTCAGGGCACCCATGTGTTGATTCATACCGACAACACGACAGTCGCTGCCTACCTCAACAAACAGGGCGGTTCCCGATCTCAACTGTTGTCCAGCCGAGCATGCGAGATCCTTTCTTGGTGCGCTCGCCATCAGATTCTGGTCTCGGCTCGCTACCTGCCCGGCTGCCTGAACGTCCTGGCCGACGCCCTCAGCCGGTCCTCTCAGATCCTCCACACAGAGTGGACCATCGCACATCAGGCGCTCCTCCGCCTTTGGGCGCAGGTAGAGCGACCGATGGTCGACCTCTTTGCCACGAGGTTTTCGCGTCGCCTTCCGATCTTTGTCTCCCCGTTTCCGGACCCGGAAGCGTGGAAGATCGACGCGATGACGATCAGCTGGACAGGGCTAGTGGCTTACGCCTTTCCTCCCACTCCACTCATCGGAAGGGTCCTGCGAAAAGCCGACTTAGAGCGGCCTCGTCTTCTTCTCGTGGCACCGCGCTGGCCCAGTCAGCATTGGTTCCCGGACCTCCTGCGGCTCGCCAGCGGCCCGCCAATTCCGCTCAGCCTCCGGCGAGGGGAGCTTCTACAGCCCAGGACGGGCATTCTTCACGATCGCCCCGAGTTCCTGGATCTTCACGCCTGGCGACTGTTCGGCGATCACTGAAGCGCTCAGGCGCCTCAGATCTTACTTTGGACTTAGTCCAGAAGGCTCACAGGCGTTCCACCTCCTCTGTTTATTCATCGCACTGGCTAGCTTGGACTCGATGGTGTGCAGCTAACAATGTTGTCCCGGTCGCCCCGCGATCAATGCAGGTCGCAAACCACTTGGCATGGCTCTCCGCTCAGGGACGCGCCGCGTCCACTTTGCGCGTTCGCCGCTCAGCCATCTCGGTTACTCTTAAGCAGCTTGGTCGCTCCATCTCCCTCGGGGGAGTCATCGCGAGTGTGCTAAAGGGCGCGGCCCTCAGTTCTGCAACGGAGAGAACTTCTGTTCCGGCTTGGGACGTTCTGCTAGTACTCGAATTTCTCCGTTCTAGTGCTTTTGAACCTTTACAAGACGCTAGTCTTTCTGACCTTACGCGCAAAACTCTCATGCTCATACTGCTCGCTTCCGCGCGAAGGGGCAGCGAGATCCACGGCCTCTCAGGTTTAGACCGTGATATCACTTTTGAAAGAGACGGCTCGGTTTCACTGCGTTTCCGTCCCGATTTTCTCGCCAAAAATCAAAAACCTGACCAACTTTCACCGATCATTTCCATTCGGCCTCTTCGGGACATTTTAGCCCCCGGCGATCCGGATCTTTCTAACTGTCCGGTACGCGCGCTTAAGGCTTACTTGTTGCGTACCGCTCCTATTCGAGCATCAGCTCAGAAGTTGTCGTTTATTTCGATTAATACAGCCCGAAATAAAGACATTGCAAAACCCACGCTTACCAGATGGTCTTCCACACTTATAAGGCATGCCTATCAGTGGTGGCAGACACAAGGGGGGGGGGCAGTCAGTCCTTCCTCTTCGATCACCTCGGACTCACGAGGCTCGAGCGTGGGCAACTTCCTTAGCTGTCCTCAAGTCTGGTAGGATGTCAGACGTCCTCAAAGCTGCATACTGGACGTCTCAAGATGTCTTCCTCAGCTACTACCTCCGGGACATTGCCAGCACTCACCCGGACGGTACCAACTGCCTCCCAGCCATGGTTGCCGCAGGCCAGATACTTCCAAGAGTTTAATGTGAGTATCCCACCGCCTTTATGTGCAATCTGCCATTTATGTGAGTTGAGGTAAGAATATGTGATTGAATCGAAAATTTCAAAACTAAATTTTCATTTAATTAATATACTTACTCAACTCACATCGTTTATACCCTCCCACCCATCCCCGCTAACATTATATGTGTTACAGGTGTGTGTTTCCGTGGGGGAATGACGGCCGGTAGCAGGACCGCGCATGTGCGGGTTACCGGTAGGGGAGGTGACTCCCGTCCTTGACTACGGATTGTTTTTCTTTGGGAGTTACTTCCCCCCTTACCAGGGTCGAGTACTACTTCAATATCTTAGCAATGAACTGAAGTTAATGCCATTTATGTGAGTTGAGTAAGTATATTAATTAAATGAAAATTTAGTTTTGAAATTTTCGATTCAAACTTACGCAAGTCGGACGTCACAAAGCTAAAAATAGCTGACTCTTCATCGGTCGTTCAACGGGAAATTCCGCAGTGTGTCTCGACCAAATTGGGTCAGCTCTTGTTTCATTCAGTTTTTCTAGTCTCAGCATAAATGCATGGAACAGAAATTTACCTGTGTTAACTATTATTTCCTTCGAACGATTGCTTACAAAGAGAGAGAGATCGAGAGCGGAAAAGCGAAAGTGAGCGAAGCGAAAGTGAGTCTCCATCTAAACAAGCCACTCATTGGTCAGAAAAGGGACAGGACAACCAATCGACAACTATTTGTGCTACGGCTGCCGAGCACTGACCTGAATAACAGTCGAGTTTTTGAAGTTGCGTTTTCATGTACGTAGTGTCCGTTTGTGACACGGTGTTTAGACTTCCTACGGTCCGAAAAATCGTGTCCACATCCGTAAGTGGCAGGTGTCCGTCCGTTAAAGGTTAGTTATTGTTGAAATCGTGTTCGTTCCATGATAAACTGTCCGTATGTAGCAGGTGGCCGTTACAACAAGGGTCCGCTAGACTCAGGTTTTACTGTAATTTGGAAATTGTCTTCATTCGCTGAATAACAATGGGATCTTTTATGCGTTAGATCGGGAAAGCCATCATACAGAGTTGTTCATAATCCCAAAAATACAATAGTCTTTTTCAAAAACTATAGTCTGTTTGAATGAGTTTCATCTATTTTCAACATTTTAAATGGAGAAAACTTGACACTGAGCAATTACCGCTGTGCAGGGAAATCAGCAAGGTTTTATGTTTAGCAATGTGTCAAAATGAGAGGATGTTGTTTTCTCGCACTAAAGCATGAAAAGACCGTTGGCGATCTACAACATACAGAAGTTCACGTGAGAGGAAAGTAATTTTTGAGCTTAAAGGCACAGTAAGCCTCCCGTAAACCATCACAGAGCTCCCCGAGCGTCTACATACAGTACAAGCATACTTCCATTTTAACGCTCACCGAACGGGAACATCCTGGCTGCTTTCTGTTGAGCCCTCTACAACAATGGCATCTCGTTTTGGTGCTGGACGGCTGTTATGAATATTCAATACCGGAAATCACGCCCGGACAGTAAGCCTCCCGTAAACCATCACAGATACTGTCAGGCTTTTACACACAGTACAAACACCCTTCCATTTGAACGTTCACCAAACAGGAACATCCTAGGTGCCCTACAAAAAGAGCGAGCAATTTTTGAGTCACTTGAGAAAAAGTGACTCTATGTAATCGGTCAGTGTTAGTCTGTCCGGCCGGCCGTCCGGCCGGCCGTCCGTAGACACCACCTTAACGTTGGACTTTTCTCGGAAACTATCAAAGCGATCCGGCTCATATTTTGTTTAGTCGTGACCTCCAATGACCTCTACACTTTAACGATGGTTTCGTTGACCTTTGACCTTTTTCAAGGTCACAGGTCAGCGTCAAAGGAAAAATTAGACATTTTATATCTTTGACAAAGTTCATCGGATGTGATTGAAACTTTGTAGGATTATTCTTTACATCAAAGTATTTACATCTGTAGCCTTTTACGAACGTTATCAGAAAAACAAGGGAGATAACTAGCCTTTTCTGTTCGGCAACACACAACTTAACGTTGGGCTTTTCTCGGAAACTATAAAAGTGACCGGGCTCAAATTTTATGTGAACGTGACTCCCAGTGACCTCTACACTTTGACGTCTGCTTTGGTGACCTTTGACCTTTTTCAAGGTCACAGGTATGTCTTGAAGGAAAAAAATTGAAATATCATATCTCTGAAACTATTCATCGGATTTGATTCAAACTTTATAGGATTATTCTTTACATCAAATTATTTACATCTGTATTGTGTTGTGAATAGCAATTTCTTCCTGTCCATCTGATGCCTCATATAATATTCAGAACTGCGAAAGTGACTCGATCGAGCGTTTGCTCTTCTTGTTAAAGAATTAATTTTGCAGATTGTCTCGAACACTTTTTGGACCCATCCTGAACTCAGGTCAAAAATGAGTTACTTCCCTTCGGGTCTCATTTTATCAATGTAAACTGGCCATAGTGATTTTTTGTATCAACTTTAAAATTGGAAGAGAATGGTGGTTCCAACTCAATGCTTGACGAGATAAGTACTATCTAATCGTGAAGTCTATAAACCTCGTTGGCACATTAAAAGGAAAAAAATATTGTTCTCAACCACACGCCACCATACACTGAGCAGAAACAGTTAAAACACAGCAAAAACACCATAAAAACCATGGATATTTTGCTGTTTTTCAGTATTGTGCTCGCTCTCTTTTACACGCTAGATCAGCAAGACAGCGCTACGGATTTGAACGAAATGTGTATGAACTGTTAGGTAAGACACCAAATAAACTTTCGGATGTAAAAAAAGTAAACTATCATTCAGTTTAAGTCACTGTTTCAACGGTTGAAAGTGAATCATGCCATAAAAAAACAAAAAATTTTTAAGGGTAGGCGTGGTCACGGACCAGTGACGTCATATCCAGATATTGCTCAGATTCCAGAAACACATTTTTGAGCAAAAGAAAGACTGATCTTCAAATACACGTATATTTCTGACAAAAAAACTGCTGTTTAACACCTGGGCTATACCATTGAAAATATATCCTTAACTTTTTGTGCTCAGTGTATGTTTAATCTGCGAAAGGAAACGGGAGAAAAAGTGTGTGCTATTCACGGATCATAATCAGCACTCTCGTATGACTTGCTTTTGCTTTCATTTTCCAGTGCCAGTCAAAGAGGTTGTGGCCACAGACACAGTTTCCATTTATACAGTGCTGACATTGGAAGGACAAGCTGCAGACAGCGCTCACAGTGATACCTGGCTGAAACAAGAGGAACATCCAAGTACTGAGTGCGATACAGAATGTGATACCTGGCTGAAACAAGAGAAACATTCTAGTACTGAGTGTGATACCTGGCTGAAACAAGAGCAGCATTCTAGTACTGAGTGTGATACCTGGCTGAAACAAGAGAAACATTCAAGTATTGAGTGTAATACTGGGTTCGAAGAGTCCGGTAATCTGAAGCCAAGCATGTTAATAAGCCTGACAGAGAAAAAACTTGCCTGTACAGAGAGTGGCGCTAAGCCTAAAAAGTCTGGACATTTCAAGCGACACAGTTTAGCACATACAGGAGTGAAAAAGCATGCATGTACAGAGTGTGATGCTAGGTTCCAACGGCCTAGTCATTTAAAGGAACACATATTAGCACACACAGGAGTAAAAAAGTATGCATGTACAGAGTGCGATGCTAGGTTCGTGCGGTCTGGAAATTTGAAGCAACATATGTTAACACATACAGGTGTAAAAAAGCATGCATGTACAGAGTGTGATGCAAGGTTCGCAGATTCTAGTGCTTTGAAGCAACATTTGTTGACACATACCGGAGTGAAAAAGCATGCATGTACAGAGTGTGATGCTAGGTTCAGGCAGTCTGGAGATTTGAAGCGACATATGTTAACACATACAGGTGTAAAAAAGCTTGCATGTACAGAGTGTTATGCCAGGTTCAAACACTCTTGTAAGTTGAAGCAACACATGCTAATACATACAGGAGTGAAAAAGCATGCATGTTCAGAGTGTGAAGCTAAATTCACCCAGTCTGGAAATTTGAAGCGACATATGTTAACACATACAGGTGTAAAAAAGCATGCATGTACAGAGTGTGATGCCAGGTTCACAAACTCTAGTGCTTTGAAGCCACACATGCTAACACATACAGGAGTGAAAAAGCATGCTTGTACAGAGTGTGATTCTCGGTTCGCACTGTCAGGAACATTGAAGCGACATATGTTAACACATACAGGTGTAAAGAAGCATGCATGTACAGAGTGTGAAGCTAGGTTCAGGCAGTCTGGACATTTGAAGGAACATATCTTAACACATACAGGTGTAAAGAAGCATGCATGTTCAAAGTGTGAAGCTAGATTCACCCATTCTGGAAATTTGAAGCGACATATGTTAACACATGCAGGTGTAAAGAAGTATGCATGTACAGAGTGCAATGCTGGGTTCGGGTGGTCTAAAAATTTGAAGGAACATATGTTAACACATACAGGTGTAAAGAAGCATGCATGTACAAAGTGTGAAGCTAGATTCACCCATTCTGGAAATTTGAATCAACATATGTTAACACATACAGGTGTAAAAAAGCATGCATGTACAGAGTGTGATGCTAGGTTCACCCAGTCTGGACATTTGAATCGACATATGTTAACACATACACGTGTAAAAAAGCATGCATGTACAGAGTGTTATGCCAGGTTCAAACACTCTTGTAAGTTGAAGCAACACATGCTAATACATACAGGAGTGAAAAAGCATGCATGTTCAGAGTGTGAAGCTAAATTCACCCAGTCTGGAAATTTGAAGCAACATATGTTAACACATACAGGTGTAAAAAAGCATGCATGTACAGAGTGTGATGCCAGGTTCGCAAACTCTAGTGCTTTGAAGCGACACATGCTAACACATACAGGAGTGAAAAAGCATGCTTGTACAGAGTGTGATGCTCGGTTCGCACTGTCAGGAACATTGAAGCGACATATGTTAACACATACAGGTGTAAAGAAGCATGCATGTACAGAGTGTGAAGCTAGGTTCAGGCAGTCTGGACATTTGAAGGAACATATCTTAACACATACAGGTGTAAAGAAGCATGCATGTACAAAGTGTGAAGCTAGATTCACCCATTCTGGAACATTGAAGCGACATATGTTAACACATACAGGTGTAAAGAAGCATGCATGTACAGAGTGCGATGCTAGGTTCGGGTGGTCTAAAAATTTGAAGGAACATTTGTTAACACATACAGGTGTAAAGAAGCATGCATGTACAAAGTGTGAAGCTAGATTCACCCATTCTGGAAATTTGAATCAACATATGTTAACACATACAGGTGTAAAAAAGCATGCATGTACAGAGTGTGATGCTAGGTTCAGGCAGTCTGGACATTTGAAGCGACATATGTTAAGGCTGGAGCACACTTTGGAAAGTACGTTGGAGTAGCCTCCCTTCTACGTTGGAGTAGCCTCCCTTTCCGGATTTAGAACGCGTTTCGTGTCGTAACAGATTATCCACTTACTAGTCATATCCGTATGCAAAATAATGAAATAAACATTAGGAAATGGCAGACGTTTACAAATATCGACATTCTCTATCAGTGCAATAAAAAAACAATCGTTAGAACTTGCATTTACGACATGTCGTGCGTGAGAACGTGTCAGTAAACAAGCACTTTTTGCCTGGCTGAAGAACCCCACGAGTCAAGCTAAAACAGACGACAAGTAATGGAAAGCAGTCTGCGGATAAACATAACAAACTACTGATGAAAAAGTGTGTTCATCCCTGCTCTGGATAAAAGACATCGGACTGATGACAACGTGGCAGCGTTCACGCGAAAAGATTTTTTTTCAGATTATCGCTTCTACATTTTATTGCACGTACTTGGGGCAGATCAGTCTGAATTTCTGAAAGATGACAAATCGGTCTTGTGAGTTGAGAACCACATGTTCTTTGCCGACAGAAATCACGATGGGACAAGATGTAGATTGTGTTGAAGAGATGTTTGCAGATTATCGCATCTACATTTTATTGCTCAGATCAATGCACGTAGTTGCATGGGGTAGATCTGAATTTCGCAATGGAAGACGACAAATCCGTCTTGTGAGTTAAGAACCACACGTTCTTTGGCGGCAGAAATCACTATGGGACAAGATGAGGATTGTGTTGAGGGGCTAATACTGACTGACTTTAGATGAAGAGTTCCTAGACTGCCTGGTTTTTGTAGAGAGGCATCATGATGATATCCTGGGTTTTTTTTTACGTTCTTGGTGACAACGCGCCAGAATCGCACGAAGATCGAACTCTCGAAGAAAACAAGTTTATCGCTGAACATCGGAAATGTGAAATGCTCTTCCTGTCTGACCAGTCTCCCCGTTAAATCCACAGGCTACATTATTTATCAGGTAACTTACCAAACCGGTGTGTGTGTGTGTGTGTGTGTGTGTGTGTGTGTGTGTGTGTGTGTGTGTGTGTGTGTACACCGGATTACCACCATCAACGCACCCTTTTGGACTTTTCTACTATGCCTGCTGTGACATTCACGAGGATTATTGTGATTCTTGGACAATCGTGTGCCTATGCTGGACTTGCAGGAAGACAAACGGTGCCGGAACGGTTTACGTGCTGCCAAGTGTGCACGTCCAGAGCGCAGTGTGAACCGAGAGCAGTGAGTGTGTCATTGTGTGGAAGTTTTGCTTGATTGATTTATTCATGATTTAATTTGCTTTTTGGTTCAATAGTAAAATCTGTGTACGTTATACTTTGTATTTTGTGGTGTGATTCGCCCGAGTGCGAGACCCCCATCCCCGAACGCCTCTGTGGGTGGAATTGTATATATATATATATATATATACTTGTGTAACGTGAGTGTGTAGATGAGAATGTGAAAGTTGCTTTGGACCCAGATACACACTGCAGACACCAACGCAACAGCTAAGTTTCAGCCTGACAAAAAAATTCGAGTGACACAGCTAATGGCTGTACTTGTTATTTCTCTATTAAAACAAATGTTTCAAGATCTTTAGGCCAAAACAAATAAATTGTCTGTTTCTATTAACATGGCTAAAAAAATAGGGTAGGTAGGTAGGTGTTTTTGTTGTTGTTGTTGCCAGGATATAATTCTTGAAAATAACTAAATGACACAAAGAGACAAGACTCGCTATAGATATTTATATAAAATAAAAAAAATGTGACAAAGGATATAAAATGATTGTTTTACCTGGTCTGGAATCTTCAGTAGTAATTGCATAAAAAAAGTCTGATATATCAATTATCATGTTAACTTTTTCTTAAAATGGGTGCGTTAAATCCTAGTCTGTTTGTTTTTAATGGACTAAGCAATCCTTGGACTGACAGAAAAGATGTATTTTAAAAATGTCCAGTTGCTTTTACTTATTTTTCTAATTGGAAGAGAATACAAATTATGCACTCTTTTCTGTTCAAATGGGTAGAGGGCGGGGGGTAGTAAAAGGATCACAGTTCAAGATTTTGCGCGACAAGAGGTGTGTTTCTTTTATAAAGAGCAAAAACTCAACTTGGTATCTAACACTATTTCTGAACACTGTAACCACTTTAGCACTTTTTTTTTTTCTTCTGTCTTCCAAACTTCTAATTCAGCTTCAAAAATGATTAAAAAAAAGGTTTTTTTTCTTCTGAAATCTACAGTTAAATCACTATTTTGGATATTCTATTTTGCTTCCCTCGTTCTCTTCTTAAGTTTTTGATCATCTGATTACCTTGCTTTTCTATTTGGAAGATAATATGCACTCTTTTCTGAAAAATGGGTAGGGGGTGGGGGTAGTAAAAGCATCACAGTATAAAATTTGGTGCGACAAGAGGTGTGTTTCTTTTAACTGTGATGAAGAGGGATAACTCAACTTGGTATCTAACACTAGTTCTGAACACTGTAACCACTTTAGCACTTTTAATTTATTTGTTCTGTCTTCCAAGCGTTAAATTCAGCTTATAAAATGAGTAAAACAGTGTGTGTTTTCTGAATTCACCAGTTAAATCACTCTGTTGGATGTTGTTTTTTGCTTCCCTCTTTCTGTTCTGAAGTTTTTGATCATCTGACTACCTTGCTTTTCTATTTGGAAGATAATATGCACTCTTTTCTGAAAAATGGGTAGGGGGTGGGGGTAGTAAAAGCATGACAGTTCAAGATTTTGCGCGACAAGAGGTGTGTTTCTTTCAACTGTGATGAAGAGGAATAACTCAACTTGGTATCTAACACTATTTCTGAACACTGTAACTACTGAAGCACTTTTAATTTTTTTTCTGTCTTCCAAGTTTTAAATTCAGCATATAAAATGAGTAAAAAAATTGGGTTTTTTTCTGAATTCACCAGTTAAATCACTCTGTTGGATGTTATTTTTTGCTTCCCTATTTCTGTTCTGAAGTTTTTGATCATCTGACTACCTTGCTTTTCTATTTGGAAGATAATATGCACTCTTTTCTGAAAAATGGGTAGGGGGTGGGGGTAGTAAAAGCATCACAGTTCAAGATTTTGCGCGACAAGAGGTGTGTTTCTTTTAACTGTGATGAAGAGGGATAACTCAACTTGGTACCAAACACTATTTCTGAACACTGTAACCACTTTAGCACTTTCATTTTTTTTCTCTCTGTCTTCCAAGCTTTAAAATTCAGCTAATAAAATGAGTAAAAAAGTGAGTTTTTTTCAGAATTCACCAGTTAAATCACTATGTTGGATGTTCTATTTTGCTTCCCTATTTCTGTTCTTCAGTTTTTGATCATCTGACTACCCTGCTTTTCTATTTGGTAGATAATATGCACTCTTTTCTGAAAAAATGGGTAGGGGGTGGGGGAAGTAAAAGTATCACAGTTCAAGATTTTGGCCGACAAGAGGTGTATTTCTTTTAACAGTGGTAAAGAGGGATAATTCAACTTGGTATCTAACACTATTTCTGAACACTGTAATCACTTTAACACTTTTAATTTATGTTTGTTTGTGTTCCAAGTTTTAAATTAAGCTTCAAAAATGGTAAAAAAAATAGTTTTCCCATAATTCACAAGTTAAATCATTATGTTGGATGTTCTATTTTGCTTCCCTCTTTCTCTTCTTAAGTTTTTGATCATCTGACTACCCTGCTTTTCTATTTGGAAGATAATATGCACTCTTTTCTAAAAAATGGTAAGGGGGTGGGGGTAGTAAAAGCAACACAGTTCAAAATTTTGCGCGTTAAGAGGTGTTTTTTTTTTTAAATTGGTAAAGAGGGATAACTCAACTTGGTATCTAACACTATTTATGAACACTGTAATCACTTTAACACTTTTAATTTATGTTTGTCTGTGTTCCAAGTTTCAAATTAAGCTTCAAAAATGGGTTAAAAAAATGGTTTTTTAATAATTCACAAGTTAAATCATTATGTTGGATGTTCTATTTTGCTTCCCTCTTTCTCTTCTTTAAGTTTTTGATCATCTGACTACCCTGCTTTTCTATTTGAAAGATAATATGCACTCTTTTCTGAAAAATGGGTAGGGGGTGGGGGTAGTAAAAGCATCACAGTTCAAGATTTTGCGCGACAAGAGGTGTATTTCTTTTAACAGTGGTAAAGAGGGATAACTCAACTTGGTATCTAACACTATTTCTGAACACTGTAATCACTTTAACACTTTTAATTTATGTTTGTTTGTGTTCCAAGTTTTAAATTAAGCTTCAAAAATGGGTAAAAAAATAGTTTTCTCATAATTCACAAGTTAAATCATTATGTTGGATGTTCTATTTTGCTTCCCTCTTTCTCTTCTTACGTTTTTGATCATCTGACTACCCTGCTTTTCTATTTGAAAGATAATATGCACTCTTTTCTGAAAAATGGGTAGGGGGTGGGGGTAGTAAAAGCATCACAGTTCAAGATTTTGCGCGACAAGAGGTGTATTTCTTTTAACAGTGGTAAAGAGGGATAACTCAACTTGGTATCTAACACTATTTCTGAACACTGTAATCACTTTAACACTTTTAATTTATGTTTGTTTGTGTTCCAAGTTTTAAATTAAGCTTCAAAAATGGGTAAAAATATAGTTTTCTCATAATTCACAAGTTAAATCATTATGTTGGATGTTCTATTTTGCTTCCCTCTTTCTCTTCTTACGTTTTTGATCATCTGACTACCCTGCTTTTCTATTTGAAAGATAATATGCACTCTTTTCTGAAAAATGGGTAGGGGGTGGGGGTAGTAAAAGCATCACAGTTCAAGATTTTGCGCGACAAGAGGTGTTTTTTTTTAACTGTGATGAAGAGGGATAACTCAACTTGGTATCAAACACTATTTCTGAACACTGTAACCACTTTAGCACTCTTAATTTTTTTTTTCTGTCTTCAGTTCCAAGCTTTAAATTAAGCTAATAAAATGAGTAAAAAAGTGGGTTTTTTTTAGAATTCACCAGTTAAATCACTATGTTGGATGTTCTATTTTGCTTCCCTATTTCTGTTCTGAAGTTTTTGAGCATCTGACTACCCTGCTTTTCTATTTGGTAGATAATAATTATGCACTCTTTTCTGAAAAAATGGGTAGGGGGTGGGGGAAGTAAAAGTATCACAGTTCAAAATTTTGCGCGACAAGAGGTGTATTTCTTTTAACAGTGGTAAAGAGGGATAACTCAACTTGGTATCTAACACTATTTCTGAACACTGTAATCACTTTAACACTTTTAATATATGTTTGTCTGTGTTCCAAGTTTCAAATTAAGCTTCACAAATGGGTAAAAAAAATAGTTTTCTCATGATTCACAAGTTAAATCATTATGTTGGATGTTCTATTTTGCTTCCCTCTTTCTCTTCTTAAGTTTTTGATCATCTGACTACCCTGCTTTTCTATTTGGAAGATAATATGCACTCTTTTCTGACAAATGGGAAGGGGGTGGGGGTAGTAAAAGCATCACAGTTCAAAATTTTGCGCGTTAAGAGGTGTATTTTTTTTTAAATTGGTAAAGAGGGATAACTCAACTTAGTATCTAACACTATTTCTGAACACTGTAATCACTTTAACACTTTTAATCAATGTTTGTTGGTGTTCCATGCTTCAAATTGAGCTTTAAAATGGATACAAAAGGATTTTTTTCCGAATTCACAAGTAAAATCACTACGTTTAATGTTCTATTTTGCTTCCCTATTTCTCTTCTTCAGTTTGTGATCATCTGATTGTTATTTTGTTTACATTTTCACAATACAATATTGCAACTTATTCAGTAGTGTTTGCGTGAAAAAATCTGATACCTATGCTTAAACTTCAGTCGTTATCTTAAAATTTTGCGCGTTAAGCCCTTTATATTTTGTATTTTCCTGATAAAGCAAACATTGAACTAACAGAAAAAGTAACTTTTAAAACTACCTAATCACTTTGAAATTGGGCCTCCAAAGTGTACTCCAGCCTTAAGACATACACGTGTAAAGAAGCATGCATGTACAGCCGTCGGGATATAACCTTGAATGGTTGAAAACGACGTTAAACACCAAATAAAGAAAGAAAGAATGCATGTACAGAGTGCGATGCTAGGTCAGGGTGGTCTGGAAATGTGAAGGAACATATGTTAACACATACAGGTGTAAAGAAGCATGCATGTACAGAGTGTGAAGCTAGATTCACCCAGTCTGGAAATTTGAAGCGACATATGTTAACACAATCATACAGGAGTGAAAAATCATGCATGTGCAGAGTGCGATGCTAGGTTCAGGCGGTCTGGAAATTTGAAGGAACATATGTTAACACATACAGGTGTAAAGAAGCATGCATGTACAGAGTGTGAAGCTAGATTCACCCAGGCTGGAAATTTGAAGTGACATATGTTAACACATACAGGAGTGAAAAATCATGTATGTGCAGAGTGCGATGCTAGGTTGGAACGGCCTAGTCATTTAAAGGAACACATAATTTTATTAGCACATACAGGAGTGCAAAAGTATGCATGTACATGGTCATTAGTGTGAAGCTAGATTTACTCAGTCATGAACATTGAAGCGAAATATGTTGACACATTCAGGTGTGAAAAAGCATGCATGTACAGAGTGTGATGCCAGGTTCAAAGGCTCGAGTACTTTGAAGCGACACATGCTAACACACCCCGGAGTTAAAAACATGCATGTAGAGAATGTGATGCTAGGTTCACCCATTCTGGAAATTTGAAGCGACATATGTTAGCACATACAGATGTGAAAAAGCATGCATGTACAGAGTGTGATGCTAGGTTCAAACGGCCTAGTCATTTAACCGTCGCAATATAACCTTCGTGGTTGAAAACGACGTTAAACACCAAATAAAGAAAGAAAGAAAGTCATTTAAAGGTACACATATTAGCACATACAGGAGTGAAAAAGTGTGCATGTACAGAGTGCGATGCTAGGTTCAGGCGGTCTGGAAATTTAAAGGAACATATGTTAACACATACAGGTGTAAAGAAGCATGCATGTACAGAGTGTGATGCTGGGTTCGAACGGCCTAGTCATTTAAAGGAACACATATTAGCACATACAGGAGTGAAAAAGTATGCATGTACATAGTCATTAGTGTGAAGCTAGATTTACCCAGTCTGGAACATTGAAGCGACATATGTTGACACATTAAGGTGTGAAAAAGCATGCATGTACAGAGTGTGATGCCAGGTTCAAAGACTCAAGTACTTTGAAGCGACACATGCTAACACACACCGGAGTTAAAAACATGTATGTAGAGAATTTGATGCTAGGTTCACCCATTCTGGAAATTTGAAGCGACAAATGTTAGCACATACAGATGTGAAAAAGCATGCATGTACAGAGTGTGATGTTAGGTTCAAACGGCCTAGTCATTTAACCGTTGCGATATAACCTTCGTGGTTGAAAACGACGTTAAAGTGTAACTAAACAGACATTTTGAAGTGTCAGCTTTACTGAATTGCTTTATGTTTTGTCCAAGTATAGACCTCTAGAAGCGATACTGGACGATTTTTCCAACGTTTACTGTGTTTTCTGATTTACTACGATTTTTTAAAAGTGTTGAACCCATTTCAGATTTACCTGATTATCTTTTCTTGATTTGGTACTTACAAAGAGCAAGTGGTACTGAGTTCCGGTTTTATGTTTTAACCAATCAGAATTTGGTTTCTAAATAAAATCGTCTGCTGCCTGTCCCAGCAAAGTCGGCAACAAGCACTGCTTGCCACATGTGTGATGTTACCAACAGAAATAGCCAAAAATTGGGCAAGGTAGCAATGTAAATGAATTGGATCTAACTAATGTGCTTGTACTGCATCTCTGGCCTTTGAATTCACTCCAAATGTAGACTACTGGCTCAGCGTCAGAGGCAACATCCTGTCGAAATCGTAAGCACGAGGCTAACTGGGAGATTATTATTCGAAGAGCATGCTGAAACGGATTGTAAGTACAATATTTTACATGTTCTCGACATTTCTGTTGATCTTTCCTTAACTTTAATTGTTTCCTTGATTTAAAACCCTAGGGCTTGTATTTTCAGTTGTGATACTAAGCACGTATCTTTACCACAGTATCCGATCACTTCACACTTGAATTTTGGAATGATGAAGTGGAATTATTTCTGGATCTAATTTATTCCTTGTTCCCCCCTCCCCCCCCCCCCCCTCTCGATTCCTTTTTTCGCCGCATATGTATTGTCGTGTGAGGGAGTAGCACAGAGATATAGAATAGAGCCACCAAGCGCTGCAAAACGTGCAGTAACCGAGACCCGCGCGCCGGCCATCGCGGTGTGCCCATTCTTTCGCTGGCACACCCTGTTTCGCTCTGTCCGGTCTTTGTTTTTTGAGAGCTACAATCTCAATAACACCTTGTTTAAACCTTATAATCATGTTAATAAAAAAAGCAAATTTGTATAATAATGATGCGTGTGTCTGTATGCTGCTTAATTTTGCTTTTTGACTCACATGCGAAGCAAAAGTGAGTCTATGTACTCACCCGAGTCGTCCGTCCGTCCGTCCGTCCATGCGAAGCAAAAGTGAGTCTATGTACTCACCCGAGTCGTCCGTCCGTCCGTCCGTCCGGACGTCCGGACGTCCGGAAAACTTTAACGTTGGATATTTCTTGGACACTATTCAGTCTATCAGCACCACATTTGGCAAGATGGTGTATGATGACAAGGCCCCAAAAAACATACATAGCATCTTGACCTTGCTTCAAGGTCAAGGTCGCAGGGGCCATAAATGTTGCCTAAAAAACAGCTATTTTTCACATTTTTCCCATTTTCTCTGAAGTTTTTGAGATTCAATACCTCACCTATATATGATATATAGGGCAAAGTAAGCCCCATCTTTTGATACCAGTTTGGTTTACCTTGCTTCAAGGTCAAGGTCACAGGAGCTCTTCAAAGTTGGATTGTATACATATTTTGAAGTGACCTTGACTCTGAACTATGGAAGATAACTGTTTCAAACTTAAAAATTATGTGGGGCACATGTTATGCTTTCATCATGAGACACATTTGGTCACATATGATCATGGTCAAGGTCACTTTGACCCTTATGAAATGTGACCAAAATAAGGTAGTGAACCACTAAAAGTGACCATATCTCATGGTAGAAAGAGCCAATAAGCACCATTGTACTTCCTATGTCTTGAATTAACAGCTTTGTGTTGCATGACCTTGGATGACCTTGACCTTGGGTCAAGGTCACATGTATTTTGGTAGGAAAAATGTGTAAAGCAGTTCTTAGTGTATGATGTCATTGCGATGTTTAGTTATTTGACCTTGACCCTGAATGTCAAGGTCATGTAAAGGTCAAGGTCAAGCATGTGAGTCGTATGGGCTTTGCCCTTCTTGTTCATATCAAAGTGTAAAGGTTGCTGAACGATTTTTTTCCTATTTGCTTGTTTAGTTACACTTTAAACACCAAATAAAGAAAGAAAGAAAGTCATTTAAAGGAACACATATTAGCCGCATACAGGAGTGAAAAAGTATGCATGTACAGAGTGTGAAAGTAGATTCATCCAGTCTGGAAATTTGAAGCGAGATGTGTTAACACATACAGGTGTAAAAACGCATGCATGTACAGAGTGTGATGCCAGGTTCAAAGACTCGACTACTTTGAAGCGACACATGCTAACAGACACCGGATTTAAAAACATGGTCTGGGCATTTAAAGCAACATATATTAATCCAGACAGGAGTAAAAGTATGCGTGTACCGAGTAGGATGCAAGGTTCACGCTGTCTACTAATTTGAAGCGACACAGGTTAACATATACAGGAATGAAAAAGTATGCATGTACTGATTGTGATGCTAGGTTCACACTTCGTATGTTAAAAGAAAAATCCAATCTTGACTTTCAACTTTACATAAACATGCATCCTCATTACAAAAACTAGGAAAAGTATAAATAAAAAAACCGGTGTACAACATTGTCTTTTCTAAATATTCTGACACATTTTTTTTCAAATTAATACTATAAAAATCGTCTTCCGTCTACTACACCTTACATCTGACAAAATAATAATCTGCCTTTTCAACTTTACCAGTACACTAAATTTTCACTATAACCAATCTATTTTACCAATATATACAATCATTAAAAAAGTTTTTGAACATAATAAACTTCTCCATCACACATATTGTATATAGTACAGCATTTATTATTCTCCTCAACATTCAGGCCAACAAAGTCAATGTCATAGACAGTCATTCAATTCCAAGACAACCACCCGCGGGTTAGGGGGAGTCCCATATTGGTTGGGACGAGAAAGAATTTACCCGATGCTCCCCAGCATGTCGTAAGTGGCGACTAACGGATTCTGTTTCTCCTTTTACCCTTGTTAAGTGTTTCTTGTATAGAATATAGTCAATGTTTGTAAAGATTTTAGTCAAGCAGTATGTAAGAAATGTTAAGTCCTTTGTACTGGAAACTTGCATTCTCCCAGTAAGGTCATATATTGTACTACGTTACAAGCCCGTGGAGCAATTTTTTGATTACTGCTTTTGTGAACAAGAAACAATTAACAAGTGGCTCTATCCCATCTCCCCCCTTTCCCCGTCGCCATATAACCTTCGTGGTTGAAAACGACGTTAAACACCAAATAAAGAAAGAAAGAATTCCAAGACAATCATCACAGCTTTGAACCGACCCTTTCGTTTCACCAGACGAAAACAACAACAGCTTTAACACAGCTGCAGTGCACTCAACCTTCCCCCTGGCCCAATTCCCCCGACCTTGACATTTGTACTCTCGAAGTCACTACTCCTACGTTCAAATCAGCTCATGCATAGTGAACAGCTGGGAAGTGAACTTTGGGAGTTCCCACCACTAAAGTAGACTTAGACTTTAAGAAGGGCTACCACATTCATATGGTTGGCATTTTCGTGGTTGCAAAAGACACTCGGCGGGGGAACACCATGTGTCGCTAGTATACAGCGGTTAAGAGGACAGAAGAATTTCGTTTCGCTTGTCGCACCGGTTCAGAAGTGTCGATCAGATAATACCAGCTGCCTCACTTCTGCTGAAACGCATCAGATACTCAGGCCACAACTCAACACATCATAAACTTTAACTGCTTTATGCATTTTTCTCCTCTAGGCGGCTTGACCAGCCGACTGAAAAGTTGAGTCGGCCTGATGTTTGGGTCGCCATCTTGAAATTTCTTTCGTCTGCTCAGTCACTCACTTACCCAATTCAAGCCTGCTTTACGGCTTTTTAACTTGATTTTTTAAAACATTTCAATGATAAATCGCGCCTAAAGATGTCAGAGCATACATCGATTACACAAGGTAGGCATATTTTATGACTATTCGAATATAAAACGCGACCGAAGTCACTTTCGTCAGAATGACCAATTCTACGAATTTCGTTTCTCTTGGCGAAGCGAATTTCTGTTCGTAGAGATCGGAAGTCACGTGTACTCAAAAAGGTGTGACGTTTTACAACCGAAAATGCCAACGAAACGAATGTGGTAGTGCAGGGTTTCTCACCTTCTCCATTAGCATAATGCCCTAGGAGTGTAACAAAATGTATCTCTCTTGTCTAATCATGTAATCATGTCACAGTCAAGTTTTCACAAAATACACAAAAACTGGCAGCCACTAATTCGTGATGGGCATCATTCTGTCTTCTTGCTTGTGCACCAACATATTACTTTCTTTAATGATTATTTTGAATACATGTAGTCAGTGTATGTCTATGGGCATAGTGTTTTAAGCTTTGTTGCGTCAATGCAATCTAGTCTATAATACTTTACTCATACCCTAGCATCCCTCTATGCCAAGCGCATGCTGTCCAGAGCCCAGAAAATTGTGGCTGACGAGTCCCACCCTGGCCATCCCCTCTTCGAGCGCCTGCCCTCAGGTCGTCGATTCCAATCCCTGGGGGCACGCACTCGACGTCTCTGGACAGACCTCTTTCTTCCCCCAAGTTGTTTCCTCCCTTAACGCATCCCATCCCTCAGTTGGGCAGCTTCGCAGTCGGTGATCCTGCTGGCGGTGAGCTCACCACATCCTGTGACTCAGTGTTAGGTAGTGGTGGTGGTGGTGGTGGGGAGGGGGGGCGTTGAGTGGGACTTTGATGTGTGATTCCTGATTTCCAAATGTTCAACATTTTCTTTAGCTGCATTATTTTAGTTATTCATGAGTGGGTGGGTGGAGGGGATGGGCTAGTTCTAACTATGCATTAGATTATAAAATTGTATTCTGTGTAGACCCTTCCACCAGCATCTTAGACCACTCTTTGTACATTTTCTTTTAATAGATGATTGTCATTTGTTTTACCTCATGTCTGCCCTGCGTGTGATGGTGTGATCGTGACTGCTGTAGTGTGGGCGTGTGTGTGTTGGTGTGTATGTCAGTGTATGTGTGGGCGTGTGTGTGTGTGTGTCAGTGTGTGTGTGTGTGTCAGTGTGTGTGTGTGTGTCAGTGTGTGTGTGGGTGTATGTGTGCGTGATTTTACCAACACTACGCGAAATTCCTTGTGCTTTAAATGTTTTTTAATGTCACTTGGCTCAATAAATACTGTATTCTGTATTCTGTATCAAATGAACTCACATTTTTCTTGTTCTATGCAATGTATAGTATATAATATGTCATTATATGTAAATTGTGTTCTTACTTGAGGTCATCTTTACACATATGAAGCAGTTGTTTTCTTTACTTGTGTATTCCGGTATTTTTCCCTTGAGGGCGAGGGCAAGATTTTAAAATGCAGATCACTGCTTACTCTTTTACCCTTGTTATAAAGAATATTATTGTCATTGTCACATACTCACAAGTGGCACCACTTTTTACTGAAACAATGCCCAGTGTGCTGAATTCAGTGGCCTGTATGTACAAAGAAATTCACTTCTCACCTTTTTAATAATAATAATAAGAACATTTATATAGCGCTAAATCAAAAACTTTCGTTAAAAAGGCTTGCTCCAAGCGCTTGACAATTATAATAATATACTACTCTTAGGGTTACTGAATATAAGTGGTACATAGTTGTTGAAATATACTTACAAAACTGCTGCATACAGTGCAAGTTATTCAGCATCCTTGCTGAAGTTCATGATGTTAAAAACTCAATAATCTATTTAGACTTGTCTTGTGCAAAGTTACATACATGTACTAGCTGAGACATGCGACAGAAAAACCATATGTGCTCAGCGTGTGGTGCTGAATTGATTTAATTGAATGATTTGAATGAGCATGAACAAATGTGCTAGATTTTTACAATGTAATTTTCATTTGAATGGTCACTGGAGAGAAGCTGCTTCAGTGTTATTTTCATTATGCAATGTACATCAAATAACCACTCTAAATGCATACAACATGTGTAATGGAGTAAGCGAGATTTATACGGAACCAATCTCCTGGCACCTGAGAGAATAGCAAGCCGTGAAATGAACAAGCGACTTTCATCCTTGTCAAAAAAGTGATTTTGATGCAATGTACAGTCAGTCTGTTTTTTAAGTGGGTATAGTTGGGAAGTGTCAAGTGGGTGTGATTTCCTCTGATACGAGTGGATGAGCGAAGCATGCAGGACAGATCAAAAGTTGTTGTCTATATTTCCCCATCTCCCCCCCCCCCCCCACCCCCGCTTGTCTGATTTATTAATGAGATCTTCTGTGCCAAGATTCTGATAGGATGTGTGAAAGCTCTCTGCGTTTCTAGTTAAATTTTGATTGTGCTTGTCCATGCTTCAGTTTGAAAGAGAACGTTGCCAGACACGGAAGAGAGTAGACATGTTTTATTTTGTTAGTGGACCCCACATAACAACACAAGATGAAGTAAACAACAAACTGCATGTCGGTCAATATGTGGCCACCCAGTCCGGTATAGGCAAAGTGGATGTGGGAAGGTAGAGAAAGGAATAAAGATCATTGCCATGCCAGTGGCTGCTGATGTTGTGTAGTATTTTTGGATTGGATGGAGAGAAAGACTTGTCTGTCATTGTGTTTGTTTGTGTGTCCATGGTGATAGTCACATGAACAGGTCACCAAAGTATCTAATGACATTATTTTTTCAACCTGCTGCATGTCTACGCATTCACAGAGCTGCCAACTGCTACGCTAAGCGAAAGATTGCTACTCTGAAACAAATAATCACAAACATGGAACCGTTCCCTCTTTTTTGTCAGTCCTGGTACTCATTTTTGCTTTCCACACAGTAAGTGTAGTGGTCACAAAATCAGTCATTAAACATCGTCTGCACTGAAAAGTGTCACTGCAGATGCTCTCTAATGGCCATTTTATGTTCCGGCATATGTCTGATCTTGTGCAAGAGGGCATAATTGCGGATGTGGGAATACATTTGTTAAAACACTATTTGCTACTCAAAAAATTTAAAAAAAATCTTATATTGCTCCTCTTGAGGTTTCACAAGAGTTGGCGGAAGGTCTGTGTAAATGACACTCTCTCTCACCCCCTCTCTCTCTCTCTCTCTCTCTCTCTCTCTCTCTCTCTCTCTCTCTCTCTCTCTCTCTCTCTTTCTCCCTCTCCCTCTCCCTCTCCCGCTCCCTCTCTCTCTGTCTCTCTCTCTCTCTAGTCTCTGTCTCTCTCTCTCTCTGTCTCTCTCTCTCTCTCTCTCGCTCTCTCTCTCTCTTCATGCAGGTCGGGGTTGAAGGGTACATGTGCTCGGATCTTGTAAAATAGAGAGCTACGGTTTGTTGTCAGCGTACACTAATTACTAATTTGGGTGGACTTTTCTTTAAAATTTGATGTTAACATCAGTATTAGTTTGTGTTTTCGAATTAGCATATCTTTTAATCTCGTCTGAGCCACGATCATTTCGTGACCTCACAGCTCTCAGTTTTAAAGCATTGCCGGCTGAGCAGGGTTTGATTGTACTTTTCTGGCGCCTATCCTTTCTTTTTTGGCAGTTCAGGCAAAAAGACGTAAGGGAAATCACTCTGTTTGGCTACTGCTGCCATTTGTCACGTGAGCAAACGCCATTCGCTGACATTGAAGAGCAAGTGAATTATTTGTGCTATCACTGTGTACTCAAGCTACCAGTGACTTCTTTTACAGTCGGTGTTATAAGTAGAGGTCACACGCCGAATCTCAGTGGATTTGAAACAGGTAAGCCTAGCGCCTTCTCATCAGCGTTTGGGGGCCAGATACCAGTGTGAGAGCCTCAGTAGTTTGTATCCAGTTTTTAACATTGTATTTGTAACATAGCATTTTTAACTGCTTGGAAAGCCTACATTCTAGGGCAAACGGACTAAAACCGCAAGTACAGCAGCAAGAAGACCAGCTGGAGTTGTACACTATATCCACCTTATGTACAGTGAACTTTGAAGACTTTTTTTTATATGCGCACACCCAAAAACGTCACGTTGATAGTCGTCGTCGGCTCCTGTGGTTTCATTACGTGCAGCTATCGGGAGGGCGTTAGACTGAATGTTTCTCCGCCTAGTTCCAGCGGTTCTTGAGTGAGAGATTCTTGTCTAGATCTTGCAACTGAAGCAGATTTGTGATGTTATTCGATCAATTTTACCCAAAATTCGATGTATTCAAAATCGCAGTAAGCGGTTACGTCCCATTCCCATGAATAAGAAAAGAAATATTTTGTGTTGAAAGTCAAAATACCATTTCTGATCACAAATTAGAATCCAAGATGGGAATGAATACATGGTTCACAGTACGATTAACAGCAATTTGGATGGGAGTCAGTATTGAGTTTGTGTGAGATAAACAACGCACTGGCTATACGCACTCGGAGTGTATATAGGACCTGACCACTGTATACACTCCGGCTTTAACTTCCGGTCACGAAGCGAATTTGCCATTCGACACCACTTTGCGATTGGAACGCAGAGCAGTTGATTATAAGAGTTTAAAGAAACGAAAACAATCTGATGCTGCACGGCCTTTGCTGTGACGTAGATTGCATTTTCGACACTGAACCGCATCAACACTCGGAGCGTCATTCGACGCCATTTTGCGAAGGTACGCTTCACTTTCGATTCATGGTATCAAAGTATGCTGGGAACAAACACACACACGAAACTGATGCTTCATGGCAGTTTATTGTCAGAGTTTGGAACACACTTGGAGTGTGTATCGACCTAGAAACGGTTGTATACTATGTGAATGTACATTATTTGCGAACCCTCAACACTCCGAAAAAGAGATAGCGGAAGTCCATACGCCAGGCTGATTTTTCATTGGCTACTTCCTAACGACTTGTTAGGGGGCATTTCATTGGCTACAGATTTGTAACAGAGCTTTTCATTGCCGGAGTGTATACAGACTTATCGATCCTGTATACACTCTGAGTGCGTATAGCTTTTGCCGATAAGCAAAGCCGTCTGACATCCTCCCTATAGCTGCTAGTTTCTTTTGATTTTTAGAAAGGTCTGTTTCTGTTGTGCGAAGCGTTTTAGCGCTGTATGGCACGGACTTTGCATGCCTAAGCTAGACTGTACATTTGACTTCCTTAATCCAACGGTCTTGATCTATGTTGACGAATGGGTATCTATGAAAACTAAATAGATAATGATGAAGACCAGAAGTCTCAACTCCTGCAACTTGGAGAAGGTGATGCAAACCACTCGCTGATTAAAATTTATTTAATTATTTGGCATAGTTTCAGAGCTGTTTTGAGCAAATTATTGCAGGTGTTTCTAAATTACAGTATAGTGTCAGTGAATGTCCCTTGAGTTTTTGAAGGTCCAAATCGTCGGAAAACTCTCCAAAATGACGGCTTAGACTATATATCTTTAAGATTATGGCAGGTTTTACAGTATTGCATGGCTGACATAGCAAAAGCGTTTGTTGGCTAATATATCAATCAATCAATCAATATGAGGCTTATATCACGCGTATTCCGTGGGTACAGTTCTAAGCGCAGGTTATTTTATTTTTTTTTTTAATTTTATGCAATTTATATTGCGAACATATTCAAGGCGCAGGGATTTATTTATGCCGTGTGAGATGGAATTTTTTTTACACAATACATCACGCATTTACATCGGCCAGCAGATCGCAGCCATTTCGGCGCATATCCTACTTTTCACGGCCTATTATTCCAAGTCACACGGGTATTTGGGTGGACATTTTTACATTTAGTCAAGTTATGACTAAATGTTTTAACATCGAGGGGGGAATCGAGACGAGGGTCGTGGTGTATGTGTGTGTGTGCGTGCGTGCGTGTGCGTGCGTGCGTGTAGAGCGATTCAGACCAAACTACTGGACCGATCTTTATGAAATTTGACATGAAAGTTCCTGGGTATGATATCCCCATACGTTTTTTTCATGTTTTTGATAAATGTCTTTGATGACGTCATATCTGGCTTTTCGTGAAAGTTGAGACGGCACTGTCACGCCCTCATTTTTCAACCAAATTGGTTGAAATTTTGGTCAAGTATTGTTCGACGAAGCCCGGACTTCGGTATTGCATTTCAGCGTGGTGGCTTAAAAATTAATTAATGACTTTGGTGACTTTGGTCATTAAAAATCTGAAAATTGTAAAAAAAAAAAACAATTTTATAAAACGATCCAAATTTACGTTCATCTTATTCTCCATAATTTTCTGATTCCATAAACATATAAATATGTTATATTTTGATTAAAAACAAGCTCTGAAAATTAAATATATAAAAATTATTTTCAAAATTAAATTGTCGAAATCAATTGAAAAACACTTTCATCTTATTCCTTGTTGGTTCCTGATTCCAAAAACATATAGATATGATATGTTTGGATTAAAAACACGCTCAGAAAGTTAAAACGAAGAGAGGTACAGAAAAGCGTGCTATCCTTCTTAGTGCAACTACTACCCCGCTCTTCTTGTCAATTTCACTGCCTTTGCCATGAGCGGTGGACTGACGATGCTACGAGTATACGGTCTTGCTGCGTTGCATTGCGTTCCGTTTCATTCTGTGAGTTCGACAGCTACTTGACTAAATGTTGTATTTTCGCCTTACGCGACTTGTTATCTATGCCAATACAATTGTGCCAGGAAAGACCCTTTTGTCAATCGTGGGATCTTTAACGTGCACACCCCAATGTAGTGTACACGACGGGACCTCGGTTTTTCGTCTCATCCGAAAGACTAGCACTTGAACCCACCACCTAGGTTAGGAAAGGGGGGAGAAAATTGCTAACGCCCTGACCCAGGGTCGAACTCGCAACCTCTCGCTTCCGAGCGCAAGTGCGTTACCACTCGGCCACCCAGATTCCCCCCATGTTAAGACCTACATGGCTTATATTCGACAAAGATATAAATAGAGGTACAGTACCACTGTCCTGGTCTCTTGTCTCCTGTTTCAGCCAGGTATCACTGTGAGTGCTGACTGCACCTTGTCCTTTCAATGGCTGCACTGTATCAAATGTTTCTCCTGGTTCCTGTTTTGGGCAATGGCATTCTGCTTGCTGATTCAACATACCTGAAAGCAGAAGCAGGCAATTTCAAACGCAACACTCAATAGAGTCTAAACTGTGTCAAGTCCCCAACACACCACCCCAGCTGGCAACCACAATATATTGGTCAGCCAGACCGTTTTGTCTACTACCCCCCCCCCCCCCCCCAAACCCTTCCTTCAAAAGGTGTGAAGCCAGTCCCAGGCCATATTGTTTACTAATATTTAAAAAAAAAAAAAATATGTTCGTTTATGTATTTTTGGTTATTTGTGGTGGTTTGTATGTTAAAAAAGAGACAGAAAACACTTAGATTTATTGAAATAAAAATTGACTTTACAAGAATGTCATCGATAAACTGTGCTATCATTCAATTTGCGACAGACATCATTTCCCGGATTTTTTGCCTGCTGTAAAAGGGCTGTGCAGAGTTCATGGAAAAATTTGTTCAAGCAATTCCATGGAAATGTGAGATGGACGGTGAAGTTACCGTAAGACCTGCCTTATACATAGCTCATGATTTAGTAGCAATTAAGCACTCTAATTTGGCAGAACCTGCCCCTGTAAGCATAATTAACAAGTCATTTAAGACTTTTGAATCCCGCAGTGGGGCACTGCGGTTATGAAATTAAAGGCCCCTCCTGTTTTTGGAACCGCAGGAGCTTTCTAGTTTGCTGTTAGGTAGATTTTTGGTTCCTCTTTCCTGTCATGCTCTCTTTTTCTTCATGAATTCTTTTCTTTTTTCTGCCTTCTTGCTCATTCACCTGTATTTTTTCCAAAAATCTCTTCTCTTTCCGCTTGTCTCGCGATTCATGTATAGTTTAATCTGTTAGTGTTCTGATGTAAGTCCAGCAGTAGATAGGTTAAGCCTATTTTAACATACTGGAAACTGGTAATCTTCCAGTAGGTATTAATTTAGTTTTACTAAAGCCTGCTGGGACACAAGTAATGGGTTAGTGCATTTGTAAACAGGAATCGCTTGACAAGTGGCCCCCTTCATCCCCCCCTTCCTCGTCCTGATATGGCTCTGCGTAGTCGGCTGGACGTTAAGCAACAAATAAACAAACAAACAAATAAGACTTTTGAAGTCACAAAATGAACTGTATGAATGATTTCCGTGTTTTTTTACATGGGTTTTAAGAACAGAAACATCATTAAAACTGCCATTTTTAATCAAGGGAGGCAACTCTGTTGTGTAAATGATGTCCCTTGGTTTATCAAAAACATCTCGGGGTATCACTTGGGAGAATCTATATTTATATACGGCTTCTGTCTGTCTGTCTGTGTGTTCGCCATGCACGGCCAAAGTTCTCGATGGATCTGCTTCAAATTTGGTGGGCATATTCAGGTAGACCCCGGACACAATCTGGTCGATGAAAATTGTTAGCACGTGCTCTCAGCGCGCAGCGCTGAACCGATTTTGGTTTTTCTGTACATCCATTCTCAGTAACTCTTCCTTATCTTCTCCAGTGTTTTGCGCGTTTATCTCCCTTCCTTCGTACGGTGTGCTGGCGAAGCCGGCGTACACCCGGCGAAGCCAGGTATTCGGCTGTACTTCTTCCCGGCGAAGCCGGGTACCCGGCGAAGCGGGTATTCATCTAATTATATATACATGTACATTGTATTTTTTCTGAACGGCTTTATACATGCACACATACAGTCACATACACCACCACCCTTGTCACAATTCCCCGTCTATGTTCAAACATTTAGTTCTTCTTCTTCTTCGTCGTTCGCTAGAAAACATTTAGTCAAAAGCATGATTTTACTTTAAGCAGGCTTTCTACTGTGTCCAAACACTTTAGTGTGTGTGAGCGAAAGAGAAATCTTTTCTCTGCTTCTTTAAACTGCTGAACATTGTTGTTCCCACAGCAATGATTCGAACGCTGATCAACCATGAACCTACAACACCTTGGAGAGTGAGCTGCTATGATCAGCCAACACCTTGATCAGTGAGCTGCTATGATCTGCCAACGCCTTAATCAGTGAGCTGCTATGATCGCCCAACACCGTGAAGAGTGAGCTGCTATGATCTGCCAACACCTTGATCAGTGAACAGTCAGCACCTTGAACTGTCAGGAACCATGGCTTCTCCAAACAGCATGGAGGAAGGAGACTCCGCTCTTCTCTCAGATGTCAAGATAGAGATTGATGTCGCAGAAGAGTGTTGGCACATCACTGAAACACGCCCCTATGGTAAGGTTCATAAGATCAGGTGAATGAAACACGTGATGGGGAGGACCTTCCTTCTGTTTTGGGGGAGTGGTGGTGGTCAAATGACATTATTGGTGACGACCCGTCTTGAAAGCACTTCAATCCTGGACACTACCGCCTGGTGGGTTAAGAGTGGCGATTTTTTCGATCTCCCAGGTCAACTTATGTGCAGACCTGCTAGTGCCTTATCCCCCACACGCAAGCACAAGACCAAGTGCGCACTGAAAAGATCGTGTGGTTTATGTCATTGTCAGAGTTCGATGTGTTAAAGAAACACGAAAATACCCAGTATGCTTCCCCTCGAAAGCGGCGTATGGCTGCCTAAATGGCAGGGTAAAAACGGTCATACACGTAAAAACCCATTAAATTACATATTCTTACTCCGAATCACATAAAAGCATTGACGCAGTCTAACATGCTAAGATCTGAAAAGGCTACCCGTCTTAAAGAATTTTAAAGGGAAGCAACCCAACACAAAAAGTGTAAACACAGGCAAGGTAATGACTGTCTACCCGGGGAGTTACCTCCCATCCGGGGTTACATGACGTCACTTCCCCTGTAAACACCACGTGTAGCTCATACGACATTTCAGCCTACACTTGGAAGGTCGTGAAAATTTTGGCTCCGTGAGTGACTGCTTGCAGGTGTTTTTTGGGCACCCACCGGTCACCTAACCCGTCTTTTGGCTTGCCACTACGTTTTTGGTGAGCTCTTTCCAATTTTGTCTTATTGTTGACAGGAATTTTCATTGTTATTGACAAATTTTCGTCCTTGTTTGGACTTGTTAAAATTTTTTGCTCAGTAACTTTGTGTTGTGCTGTGTTTTGCGCGTTAGTCATTATGGCTGATAGCGATAAGAAACGCGGTAAGGGTGATGCCAAGGGCCGGATTAAGGCAAAGTCTTCCTCAGATAAACCTCTGCCTAAAAGTTCTCCGCTCGTTTTGGTTTCTGACAAAGATAAAAACGTACTCTTGTCGGTTCCCATTTCTGCCCCCGTTAGCCTTAATGCTGGGGGGCAGCCTAGCATTCCCGTTACAACTGTGTCTGTGTCAGCTCGCCCGGTCGCAGTTTCTAGCGCGGGGCAAGCTGACATGGTTTCGTCGATTTTGCGTTCGCTGGTTCCAGAAATTCGTACCCTGGTGCGTGACGAATTACACCGAGCCACGCCGGCTCTCAGCGCTCCGCTTTCATCGGCAGTGGGTGGCGTTCACTCCTTGGCATCTTTTGTGTGCCTGTCGGAGACGCCCGCCCGTGATGTTGGTTCACTCTCGTCTTCTACTGCTCTTGCTTGGAGCTCAGACGGTAAGTCGAACTGCTCCGCCGGCTTTCGCGAAGCCACCGGACGCTCTCTCTTGAGCAACAGTTCTTGGTCGCAGGCTCGCTACCTGCAAACTTCCTGCCAGTCAGGATATGCTGCTCCGTCTAGTTCCGATCGTACAGCGAGTAGGGCTATGACGGAGCAAGGGCGGCTTCCGCTTGCGGAAGTCGCGTTTCCGGGTTTTCCCGGAAACGAAGGTCAATCTGGCACACCCACGAAGGTCCCTGCTGGTGTCGACTGTGGACTGGCCTTTCGGCCACCGGGCTTCCGGCCCCAGTCCTCGCAGCAGACGTTTCCGCTGTACGCGGCTCCGTCGGCAGCGCTTCCGGCTCCGCCCGGTTTTCCTAGTCTCTTGCACACTGCTCCTACACGAATGTCAGTGGGTGAGAGACCGGGTACGTCCTTTGAGCTTCCGGGACAGTCTTCACAGCACTTGTCTAGTGCGATGTCGACTTCCGGTTCAGTTCCGGCGGCAATGGTGACTGCGTCTTCCGGCTCTGCGTTTCCTGTTGATCGGGATATGAGCCAGGATGATTTCCGGCCTACCGGTTCTCCGGTTTCCGGTTTTCCTGCACACCATACTGCTGCTGGTTCATTGGGCTATGATCGGGACGCTTCGCTCGACTATGCAGACACGCAGTCTGTAGTCAGTGAAGCTGCTCGTTCTGGATTTCCGTCTCAGCTTCGACTGGCGCTTGAGGACGCGGCGGAAGTTACATCCAGATACTTTGCAGAGGGGGCAGTGGCTTTGCCTACGTCGGCTTCTGCCGCTCCCTCCGCGATGGCGGATTTTCGGTACGAGAAGGAGGATGCTTCCCGCTTTCGTTTCGCCGAATCCCCATCAGTCGCCTACCAGCTTTCTCAGGTGCTGGCGCGACCCTCTCCTGCAGGACGGTCGCAGCCGGGCATCGCTGTTCCTCTGCTGGTACCTTACGGACCGGCTCCGGAACTGGCTCGGGCTTGGCTGGCTTCGGATACGCAAGCGTCTTCTTTTGTGCCCACACATCACAAGAAGTTTGCTTTACCGAAGACAGGTCGCTCTTGGCTTGCTCCTTTTGCCCTTCCGCGTGCACCGCTTCCGGTCACGCCGGAGTTGGCTTCGTTGCTGGCAAAGCCTATCAAGAGTGATTCGGGGATTGTTCTCCCCGAACATACCCTCATGGCATCGGAGGAAATTAGTCGTCAGCTTTTAGAGTTGGCTTCGATCTCCGAGACGCTCCTGCGTTCCCTTACCAGGGCTATGACCGAGACGCTGGACCCCTTTGTCCTCGCGGTCGAGCAGGACGCTGATGACATCTCAACTCTTCTTTCGGCTCTGGCTAGAGTCAATGAAGAGCAAATGAGGTTGTCAGCGATGCAGTACGCACATACGGTCATGAGCAGGAGAGATCTTTTTCTGGGTCACTCTCAGTTCACGGACCAGTCCACTTGTGACACACTGCGGGCGTCTCCCATGACAGAGGGCTCTCTGTTTGGCCGTCTGGCGTTCGACGCCAGGAAGACTGAAATACAGATGAACAGGGATTCTCAGTTCTCTGATTTCTCTCTGCAGGCGTTCAAGCAGGCCAAGCCTTCACAGGCTCAGCCCGCTCCGCCTAAACAGCCTCAGGCTTCTGGTTCTTCCAGGCCTGCCGGACAGAAGAAGGCCAGATCGGCTTCTCGTGGCTCGAGAAAAAGATCGGCGCCCGGCAAGGGGCGAGGCGGCTCTGGTAGCAAGCCTCACCCCCAATGAAGTGCTCCCGGTCCCACCACCCCCCCGCCCTCCACTCTGGTGATGGCGGGGGGCCCTTCAAGGGCACTTTCTCACTGGGCGGCCCTAGTGCACAGCCAGTGGATCGTGGGCGTCGTGGGATCGGGCTTTCGTCTGCTTTGGGGCGAAAGAAAGGCACCTCTGTCGCGGCGTCTGCCGGGCTTCAAGCCTCCCTCCTCGCCAGAAGCAAGGTCCGTCCTCCAGGCGGAAATCGTTGCTCTGGTGCAGAAGGGCGCGGTGGAGAGGGTCTTAGACCACACGTCCCTCGGCTTTTACGGGCGGCTGTTTGCCGTCCCAAAGGCCTCGGGGGCGTGGCGTCCCGTCCTGGACCTATCGCATCTCAATACTTTCCTGAGAACGATACGGTTCAAGATGGAGACGCCCGCGTCGGTCAGAGACTCCCTCCGCCCGGGAGACTGGGCGACCTCCATAGACCTGACGGATACATACTTCCATATTCTGGTGCATCCGTCCGACCGGAAATGGCTCCGTTTCCGGTGGGACGATCAGGTCTACCAGTTCCGCGCTCTGCCTTTCGGGCTGTCTCTCGCACCTTGGGTCTTCACCATGGTCGTGAGACAGTTATGCGCACTGGTGAGGTCGCAGGGTATACGGCTGAGAGCATACCTGGACGATTGGCTGGTTCTGAACCAAAGCCAGTCTGGGTGCTCCAGTCATACCCAGGCGGTTCTTCGTCAAGCCCACCAGCTGGGTTTTTCGATCAACCGGACAAAGTCGGAGTTGGTGCCGTCACAGACGTTCACTTATCTGGGGATGTCTTTCTGCACGGTTACATGGACGGTCCGGCCTTCTCAGAGGAGGGTGGACAAGCTCCAAACCATTATCCGCGCCACTTTGTCTCTCCCGAGGGCTTCCCTCCGGACGCTGGCCTCCATCTTGGGACAGATGGAGTCCATGGCTCTCTTGGTGCCTCTGGGCAGGGTACACAAACGCCCGTTTCAGCTTGCACTGAAACCGTATGTGGACTCTGCCTGCGTGGACTGGGACGTCCTCATCCCTTTGCAGGGATGGCAGTCAGCGACCCTTCCGTGGTTGGACACGGCATGGGTCTGCAGGGGCGTGCCGATTGTCCTGCCCCCCCCAGACACAGACCTCTTTACGGATGCGTCTCTGATGGGCTGGGGTGCACACACAGACCGACAGACTGCGTCGGGCCTGTGGTCGGCAGAGCAGAGCCATTGGCACATAAACTTGCTGGAGCTAGAGGCCGTGGCCCTGGCTCTGGCGGAGTTTCGGCCCTCCCTTCACGCCAAGCATGTTCGTCTGTTCACAGACAACACGACTGTGGCAGCTTATCTGAACAAGCAGGGAGGGTCGCGGTCCCCGTCTCTCTCGGGCAGGACCTGCGAGATTCTGACCTGGTGCTGGCAACACCAGATCACTCTCTCGGCCAGGTACCTCCCGGGGAGTTTGAACACTCTGGCGGACGCGCTCAGTCGCTCCGACAGAGTGCTTCAATCAGAGTGGACGATCACTCACGGGGCACTGCTTCGTCTCTGGGCCCTTGTCCCAAAGCCTCTGGTGGACCTCTTTGCCACCCGCTTTTCGAAGAGGCTGCCGATCTTCGTCTCGCCATTCCCGGACCCCGAGGCTTGGCAGACGGATGCATTGGCCTTTCCGTGGACAAGGCTCCAGGCCTACGCCTTTCCTCCCTTCCAGTTACTCGGCCGAGTGATCCGGAAGGCGGAAATGGAGGGTCCGGATCTTCTCCTGGTTGCGCCCCTGTGGCCCTCACAGGCGTGGTTCCCGGACCTTCTGAGGCTCGCTCACGGCCCACCAATCCCTCTCGCTCTCGCAAGAGGAGAGTTGGTTCAGCCTCGCACCGGCATTCCACACGAGGATCCCTCAATCCTGAAACTTCACGTGTGGAAGTTGTCCGGTCTTCACTGAGGCGTTCCGGTGCTTCTGAGCAGACATTGGACCTGGTGGAACGCTCTCATAGGGCTTCCACTTCGTCGGTGTACTCGTCTCACTGGAAGGCCTGGGCGACCTGGTGTCAGGCCCGTGGTTTGGACGCGCTGGCTCCTCGTTCCATGCACGTCGCGAACCACCTTGCGTTTCTTTCCTCTCAAGGAACGTCTGCTTCCTCCTTGAGGGTGCGAAGATCCGCCATCGCCGTCACGCTACGGCGGCTGGGACGCTCGATCGACGTCACTGGCGTCATCTCAAGGGTGATCAAGGGCGCTGCTCTCAAAGAGTCCGCTTCTCGTTCTTCCCTCCCGAAGTGGGATCTCTTTCTGGTACTCGAATTTCTTCGTTCCGCAGAATTTGAACCTTTGGCCGCGGCTAGTTTCGCTAGCCTTACGCGCAAAACGCTTTTTCTCCTGCTTGTAGCTACGGCTCGCAGGGGAAGTGAGATTCACGCCCTGTCAGGGGACCCGGCGGACATCTCTAACGAGCCCGACGGCTCTATTAGCTTGCGTTTCCGGCCTAACTTCCTGGCAAAGAATCAGGCCCCTGACCAGGCCTCTCCGCTGGTCTGCGTCAAGCCTTTGACTTCCATTCTGGCTCCCGGAGACCCGGACGCGGTTAATTGCCCGGTCCGAGCTCTTGGCATCTACCTGGCCCGCGCTCAGCCGCTTAGGTCCAAATTTCAAAAGCTTCTGTTCATCTCTATGAACACGTTACGAAATAGGGATATTGCCAAAACCACAATGGCTCGTTGGGTGTCCATGCTCATCAAGCAAGCTTACGTGTGGAGCCTGGAAAACAAAGGGGGGGGGGGCTGCCTGCCTTCCCCATGGACTCTGCCCGGGCCCATGAAACCAGGGCTTGGGCGTCCTCTTTGGCCGTCCTTCGGTCTCACAAGCTGGACGAAGTCCTACGCACGGCGTACTGGCGTTCCGAGGACGTGTTTCTCAACTATTACCTCAGGGACGTCTCCTCCGTGAGGCAAGATGGCTCTAGAACTTTCCCCGCGCTCATAGCAGGGGGTCAGTTCCTTGCAAGGGTTTGAGGTGAGTTTGGATTTTTATTTCATTCCCACCGCCTTGTTGAAGCTATCTGCTTTTATGTGATTCGGAGTAAGAATATGTAATTTAATCGAACATTTTTAAGTAAATTTTCATTTCATTAATATACTTACCCGAATCACATAGTGTATTCCCTCCCGCCAACCCCGCATATGATTTTTTAGTCTATTAAGTCGTATGAGCTACACGTGGTGTTTACAGGGGAAGTGACGTCATGTAACCCCGGATGGGAGGTAACTCCCCGGGTAGACAGTCATTACCTTGCCTGTGTTTACACTTTTTGTGTTGGGTTGCTTCCCTTTAAAATTCTTTAAGACGGGTAGCCTTTTCAGATCTTAGCATGTTAGACTGCGTCAATGCTTTTATGTGATTCGGGTAAGTATATTAATGAAATGAAAATTTACTTAAAAATTTTCGATTTGTGCAAAAACATGAGTGAACGTGGGAGTTTCCTCCCATGAACGAAGGAGAAGAAGAAAGCACTTTACACCTTTTGAAGGAAGGGTTTGGAGGGGGTAGTAGACAAAACGGTCTGGCTGACCAATATATTGTGGTTGCCAGCTTGGGTGGTGTGTTGGGGACTTGACACAGTTTAGACTATTGAGTGTTGCTTTTGAAATTGCCTGCTTCTGCTTTCAGGTATGTTGAATCAGCAAGCAGAATGCCATTGCCCAAAACAGGAACCAGGAGAAACATTTGATACAGTGCAGCCATTGGATGGACAAGGTGCAGTCAGCACTCACAGCGATACCTGGCTGAAACAGGAGACAAGAGACCAGGACAGTGGTACTGTACCTCTATTTATATCTTTGTCGAATATAAGCCATGTAGGTCTTAACAGAGAGGGAATCAAACAACAGGGAAAGTCTCAGAAAAGTGGGTCTTTATGACGAGAGAGAGATTTAGGCGACCTGGACGTCTTGATGGTAAATTGTTCAAATTACCCAAAGCAGTTGATTTTCAAATGTTTAATGAGGTTTCTCAAGCATCACTTTCTCACCAGGCTGGAAAACTTGGGCAGCTCTGTTGAAAGGTCGACATAGGTTTCAATGAGTTAAAATTTGATATCAAATTTGTGCACATGTAGATTACTGCTTGGACTGTTTATCAATGAAGTCTATGAAGAGCGGTTGCTATATCAGTATATGAACCTACATGAGACATAACCAAGCTAAGAAAAGATAACTCTCGTGAAAAATCAGAAGTCCCCAAAACAGGGACACAAAATAACACGCTTTCACCTTGTGCAGTTAGGCAGTTTGAATGTCTCTTTTGCGTTGTTTTGGATTAAAGAGCATAGCAGACATCGGCCTCGAGGAGCACCGCAATTTTGAAGAATTTGTAGCCTTTTCTTATTGAGTATTTGTTCTGCAAATATTCAGGATCATCAAGACTTGAAAAATAGAGTGCGCCCTGCTGAAAACAAGATTTCTTTGTGGTTCGTTCGTTACTTTTACCATCCTGATCATTTACATTAGCACCAGAGTGTGTGAAAGACTCCAAAAATGCAGATGAAACACACCAACCTCGGAGTCTGGAGTCATTTTGAGCGAATTTTAGATAGTCACTGTCTATTTTTCGATCAAATTGTTATGTAATCTCATGTTGTTAAAAGATGTTCGAATTTGTTTTTGCAACATTCCTTTAAGTGATTTTACAAACAATAAAACCACTGTACAGTAAAACCTGTCTCTAAAGGACACCCTTGGGGTATGGTAATGGTGTCCCTATTAGACAGGTGTCCTTTCTTCACAGGTGGAGGGGCCGGGGCAATATTTTACAGAGCACTGAAAATAGAGAGTGAGAGAGAGAGAGAGAGAGAATTGAGCTATTGAATACATATGGGCCAACAGCCCCTTTCAATGGATTTAACATGAGACTCACTGAAAATGTGAGTAAACAAATGATACATGTGGCAAACAACAACAACAACAACATCCCCTCCCCCCCCCTCCACCTACCTCACACACACTGTGCATTCAAACTTACGCAAGTCGGACGTCACAAAGCTAAAAATAGCTGACTCTTCATCGGTCGTTCAACGGGAAATTCCGCAGTGTGTCTCGACCAAATTGGGTCAGCTCTTGTTTCATTCAGTTTTTCTAGTCTCAGCATAAATGCATGGAACAGAAATTTACCTGTGTTAACTATTATTTCCTTCGAACGATTGCTTACAAAGAGAGAGAGATCCAGAGCGGAAAAGCGAAAGTGAGCGAAGCGAAAGTGAGTCTCCATCTAAACAAGCCACTGATTGGTCAGAAAAGGGACAGGACAACCAATCGACAACTATTTGTGCTACGGCTGCCGAGCACTGACCTGAATAACAGTCGAGTTTTTGAAGTTGCGTTTTCATGTACGTAGTGTCCGTTTGTGACACGGTGTTTAGACTTCCCACGGTCCGAAAAATCGTGTCCACATCCGTAAGTGGCAGGTGTCCGTCCGTTAAAGGTTAGTTATTGTTGAAATCGTGTTCGTTCCATGATAAACTGTCCGTATGTAGCAGGTGGCCGTTACAACAAGGGTCCGCTAGACTCAGGTTTTACTGTAATTTGGAAATTGTCTTCATTCGCTGAATAACAATGGGATCTTTTATGCGTTAGATCGGGAAAGCCATCATACAGAGTTGTTCATAATCCCAAAAATACAATAGTCTTTTTCAAAAACTATAGTCTGTTTGAATGAGTTTAATCTATTTTCAACATTTTAAATGGAGAAAACTTGACACTGAGCAATTACCGCTGTGCAGGGAAATCAGCAAGGTTTTATGTTTAGCAATGTGTCAAAATGAGAGGATGTTGTTTTCTCGCACTAAAGCATGAAAAGACCGTTGGCGATCTACAACATACAGAAGTTCACGTGAGAGGAAAGTAATTTTTGAGCTTAAAGGCACAGTAAGCCTCCCGTAAACCATCACAGAGCTCCCCGAGCGTCTACATACAGTACAAGCATACTTCCATTTTAACGCTCACCGAACGGGAACATCCTGGCTGCTTTCTGTTGAGCCCTCTACAACAATGGCATCTCGTTTTGGTGCTGGACGGCTGTTATGAATATTCAATACCGGAAATCACGCCCGGACAGTAAGCCTCCCGTAAACCATCACAGATACTGTCAGGCTTTTACACACAGTACAAACACCCTTCCATTTGAACGTTCACCAAACAGGAACATCCTAGGTGCCCTACAAAAAGAGCGAGCAATTTTTAAAGAATTAATTTTGCAGATTGTCTCGAACACTTTTTGGACCCATCCTGAACTCAGGTCAAAAATGAGTTACTTCCCTTCGGGTCTCATTTTATCAATGTAAACTGGCCATAGTGATTTTTTGTATCAACTTTAAAATTGGAAGAGAATGGTGGTTCCAACTCAATGCTCGACGAGATAAGTACTATCTAATCGTGAAGTCTATAAACCTCGTTGGCACATTAAAAGGAAAAAAATATTGTTCTCAACCACACGCCACCATACACTGAGCAGAAACAGTTAAAACACAGCAAAAACACCATAAAAACCATGGATATTTTGCTGTTTTTCAGTATTGTGCTCGCTCTCTTTTACACGCTAGATCAGCAAGACAGCGCTACGGATTTGAACGAAATGTGTATGAACTGTTAGGTAAGACACCAAATAAACTTTCGGATGTAAAAAAAGTAAACTATCATTCAGTTTAAGTCACTGTTTCGACGGTTGAAAGTGAATCATGCCATAAAAAAACAAAAATTTTTTAAGGGTAGGCGTGGTCACGGACCAGTGACGTCATATCCAGATATTGCTCAGATTCCAGAAACACATTTTTGAGCAAAAGAAAGACTGATCTTCAAATACACGTATATTTCTGACAAAAAAACTGCTGTTTAACACCTGGGCTATACCATTGAAAATATATCCTTAACTTTTTGTGCTCAGTGTATGTTTAATCTGCGAAAGGAAACGGGAGAAAAAGTGTGTGCTATTCACGGATCATAATCAGCACTCTCGTATGACTTGCTTTTGCTTTCATTTTCCAGTGCCAGTCAAAGAGGTTGTGGCCACAGACACAGTTTCCATATATACAGTGCTGACATTGGAAGGACAAGCTGCAGACAGCGCTCACAGTGATACCTGGCTGAAACAAGAGGAACATCCAAGTGCTGAGTGCGATACAGAATGTGATACCTGGCTGAAACAAGAGAAACATTCTAGTACTGAGTGTGATACCTGGCTGAAACAAGAGCAGCATTCTAGTACTGAGTGTGATACCTGGCTGAAACAAGAGAAACATTCAAGTATTGAGTGTAATACTGGGTTCGAAGAGTCCGGTAATCTGAAGCCAAGCATGTTAATAAGCCTGACAGAGAAAAAACTTGCCTGTACAGAGAGTGGCGCTAAGCCTAAAAAGTCTGGACATTTCAAGCGACACAGTTTAGCTCATACAGGAGTGAAAAAGCATGCATGTACAGAGTGTGATGCTAGGTTCCAACGGCCTAGTCATTTAAAGGAACACATATTAGCACACACAGGAGTAAAAAAGTATGCATGTACAGAGTGCGATGCTAGGTTCGTGCGGTCTGGAAATTTGAAGCAACATATGTTAACACATACAGGTGTAAAAAAGCATGCATGTACAGAGTGTGATGCAAGGTTCGCAGATTCTAGTGCTTTGAAGCAACATTTGTTGACACATACCGGAGTGAAAAAGCATGCATGTACAGAGTGTGATGCTAGGTTCAGGCAGTCTGGAGATTTGAAGCGACATATGTTAACACATACAGGTGTAAAAAAGCTTGCATGTACAGAGTGTTATGCCAGGTTCAAACACTCTTGTAAGTTGAAGCAACACATGCTAATACATACAGGAGTGAAAAAGCATGCATGTTCAGAGTGTGAAGCTAAATTCACCCAGTCTGGAAATTTGAAGCGACATATGTTAACACATACAGGTGTAAAAAAGCATGCATGTACAGAGTGTGATGCCAGGTTCACAAACTCTAGTGCTTTGAAGCCACACATGCTAACACATACAGGAGTGAAAAAGCATGCTTGTACAGAGTGTGATTCTCGGTTCGCACTGTCAGGAACATTGAAGGAACATATCTTAACACATAAAGGTGTAAAGAAGCATGCATGTACAAAGTGTGAAGCTAGATTCACCCATTCTGGAAATTTGAAGCGACATATGTTAACACATGCAGGTGTAAAGAAGTATGCATGTACAGAGTGCAATGCTGGGTTCGGGTGGTCTAAAAATTTGAAGGAACATATGTTAACACATACAGGTGTAAAGAAGCATGCATGTACAAAGTGTGAAGCTAGATTCACCCATTCTGGAAATTTGAATCAACATATGTTAACACATACAGGTGTAAAAAAGCATGCATGTACAGAGTGTGATGCTAGGTTCAGCCAGTCTGGACATTTGAATCGACATATGTTAACACATACACGTGTAAAAAAGCATGCATGTACAGAGTGTTATGCCAGGTTCAAACACTCTTGTAAGTTGAAGCAACACATGCTAATACATACAGGAGTGAAAAAGCATGCATGTTCAGAGTGTGAAGCTAAATTCACCCAGTCTGGAAATTTGAAGCGACATATGTTAACACATACAGGTGTAAAAAAGCATGCATGTACAGAGTGTGATGCCAGGTTCGCAAACTCTAGTGCTTTGAAGAGACACATGCTAACACATACAGGAGTGAAAAAGCATGCTTGTACAGAGTGTGATGCTCGGTTCGCACTGTCAGGAACATTGAAGCGACATATGTTAACACATACAGGTGTAAAGAAGCATGCATGTACAGAGTGTGAAGCTAGGTTCAGGCAGTCTGGACATTTGAAGGAACATATCTTAACACATACAGGTGTAAAGAAGCATGCATGTACAAAGTGTGAAGCTAGATTCACCCATTCTGGAACATTGAAGCGACATATGTTAACACATACAGGTGTAAAGAAGCATGCATGTACAGAGTGCGATGCTAGGTTCGGGTGGTCTAAAAATTTGAAGGAACATTTGTTAACACATACAGGTGTAAAGAAGCATGCATGTACAAAGTGTGAAGCTAGATTCACCCATTCTGGAAATTTGAATCAACATATGTTAACACATACAGGTGTAAAAAAGCATGCATGTACAGAGTGTGATGCTAGGTTCAGGCAGTCTGGACATTTGAAGCGACATATGTTAACACATACACGTGTAAAGAAGCATGCATGTACAGCCGTCGGGATATAACCTTGAATGGTTGAAAACGACGTTAAACACCAAATAAAGAAAGAAAGAATGCATGTACAGAGTGCGATGCTAGGTCAGGGTGGTCTGGAAATGTGAAGGAACATATGTTAACACATACAGGTGTAAAGAAGCATGCATGTACAGAGTGTGAAGCTAGATTCACCCAGTCTGGAAATTTGAAGCGACATATGTTAACACATACAGGAGTGAAAAATCATGCATGTGCAGAGTGCGATGCTAGGTTCAGGCGGTCTGGAAATTTGAAGGAACATATGTTAACACATACAGGTGTAAAGAAGCATGCATGTACAGAGTGTGAAGCTAGATTCACCCAGGCTGGAAATTTGAAGTGACATATGTTAACACATACAGGAGTGAAAAATCATGTATGTGCAGAGTGCGATGCTAGGTTCAGGCGGTCTGGAAATTTGAAGGAACATATGTTAAACACATACAGGTGTAAAGAAGCATGCATGTACAGAGTGTGATGCTAGGTTGGAACGGCCTAGTCATTTAAAGGAACACATAATTTTATTAGCACATACAGGAGTGCAAAAGTATGCATGTACATGGTCATTAGTGTGAAGCTAGATTTACTCAGTCATGAACATTGAAGCGAAATATGTTGACACATTCAGGTGTGAAAAAGCATG
>NC_090259.1:44277980-44325480 GCF_037325665.1 Littorina saxatilis
TAGCTGCAATCGTTTCCCCTGCCAGCACAGCGCTTGGTGGCTCTATTCTATATCTCTGTGGGGAGTAGATGCGTGTACTGGCTGATTTTTTTTTTACTTCGGTCAGATACAGATGATTGGAAAACAAGAAGGGCAAAGCCCATACGACTCACATGCTTGACCTTGACATTTACATGACCTTGACCTTCAGCTAAACCTAGCAATGACATCATACACTAAGAACTGCTTTACACATTTTTCCTACCAAAATACATGTGACCTTGACCCAAGGTCATCCAAGGTCATGCAACACAAAGCTGTTAATTCAAGACATAAGAAGTACAATGGTGCTTGTCACAGGTCAGTTTTCGTCAGCCTGTTGTTCTTTCTGCGTGCGCCTTCCAAAGGAAATTTATGGAAGGAAAACACGCCGCCTTTTCGTATTAGCTAAAGAAACAGGTACTACCTTGACTTTACTTTCCTACTTCACTCTTTCCCATGCTCTCGAAATAGCGGAGAAAGATCAACACAGGTTTACATAATTTAATACGTGGATAGTGTTATAAAATTCTTGAAATGCAGCACACATTGATCAGGTTAGTCTATTTCTGCTAAATATCAGTATCGTACTAAATGCAGCACACACTGTTCAAGCTAGATCATGTCACTTGAATCACAGCACACTCTGTTCAACTGTCTATTGCTGCTGGATATCAATTCCGTCATGGTAATCTAACGTGACTCAACCGTCGCAAACGTTCTTCAGAACTTTCCCTTAGATGACGTCAAAACAAAAGGAATACACATAATGTTATGAAGTTTTGACTTAGCTCGATGTCATTGAAAAGATACTCAGGTTGACGTGTAGCACTTGGCTGGTCTTGAAAACCGCGCTCCTGGTCTGGGTCGTCAATCTTCTTCTCAAGACACCATCATCAAATTCGATAACAGTAACAGTCTGGTCGCATCTCTCTCCACAATAAATACAGCAGCATGAGGAAGATGAGGATGAATTCCTTCTTTGGACCGTGGGTTCCTGAAACAGACCAAAGGGCCATATGTGTTACCTACACAGCCTGTCTAAAAGACTTGGTTTGTTCATATTTTATTATCGTTCTCATTCTATTTCTGTGTTTTGGAAAATGGGAATTTGGCAACAGCGCACATTCAAACGTACACAACTTGACAACAACACAATGTACATGACTGACACGATACACTCATCTTCGCCCAGATCCCGTGGAACGATTGTCGATGCAATAATCACAGTCACTTACCTTCAAAGACAGGGGAACGGCTTTTCTTCCAAGCGTTCTTCGTTCCGTGGACTTGCGGAAAACGACCCTCTCGTGAAACGTTTTTAGTTTACGTCAGTACACTTGAATACGTCACTTGGATACGTCGTGTAATGCGCGAGTAGTCTCGGTTGCCTATTCTATTCTTGACAGGTTCGCGCCTCATAATAATAATTCATGACAGTGCTTATTGGCTCTTTCTACCATGAGATATGGTCACTTTTAGTGGTTCACTACCTTATTTTGGTCACATTTCATAAGGGTCAAAGTGACCTTGACCTTGATCATATGTGACCAAATGTGTCTCATGATGAAAGCATAACATGTGCCCCACATAATTTTTAAGTTTGAAACAGTTATCTTCCATAGTTCAGGGTCAAGGTCACTTCAAAATATGTATACAATCCAACTTTGAAGAGCTCCTGTGACCTTGACCTTGAAGCAAGGTAAACCAAACTGGTATCAAAAGATGGGGCTTACTTTGCCCTATATATCATATATAGGTGAGGTATTAAATCTCAAAAACTTCAGAGAAAATGTGAAAAATGTGAAAAATAGCTGTTTTTAGACAACATTTATGGCCCCTGCGACCTTGACCTTGAAGCAAGGTCAAGATGCTATGTATGTTTTTTTGGGCCTTGTCATCATACATGATCTTGCCAAATTTGGTACTGATAGACTGAATAGTGTCCAAGAAATATCCAACGTTAAAGTTTTCCGGCCGGACGGGGGGGACGGACAGACGGACGACTCGGGTGAATACAATCATAGACTCACTTTTGCTTCGCAGTGTGAGTCAAAAAACTTGTCAAGGATTTCAGAATTTAATAGATCTGTTCGAAGTTTTTACGGGATGGGTCCTGTTACAATACAGACTGAATGTGCCCAAGATGAACTTTTGATTAAACATACACACACAAATGAATCTCTTGAGTTTGTTATACGGCGAATGTCCAGTTTCCATGTTTTTATACTGTTTGATTGAATAGACTGACGTGCATTCTCTCGCAAATGTGCGCGCGTGTGTGTTTGTCTGTGCCCCAGACTTATTAATCAAAGATGATGTTGCACATTGCAGATCTATGCGACAGGAGCAAGTGGACAAGACAGCTAGATTTGTCTGAGCGAAGATCCAACTGTAAGCTCTTTTAGCCGAAGACAGCGAGCCTGGGTGCATATGTTCTGCGCGAACTTAGAATCCGGTTTCATTCTAGAATGGACCGGGTCCAGGTTGGAATTCTAACCCTGCGCAAGTACAGGGGTGCCATTCTAGAATGAAACCCTTGTTGCTGGTCCATTCTAGAATCGGCCGTGCGCAACGTTGGAATTTGGGTCCAAGTTGGAATAGTCATTTCAGTTAGACTATCACACTGCCAAAGCCACAAATGTGGATTTTCTGTTGGTTTTTATATTTAGTCAAGTTTTGACTAAATATTTTAACATCGAGGGGAATCGAAACGAGGGTCGTGGTGTATGTGCGTGTGTGTGTGTGTCTGTGTGTGTGTGTGTGTGTGTAGAGCGATTCAGACTAAACTACTGGACCGATCTTTATGAAATTTGACATGAGAGTTCCTGGGTATGAAATCCCCATACGTTTTTTTCATTTTTTTGATAAATGTCTTTGATGACGTCATATCCGGCTTTTCGTGAAAGTTGAGGCGGCACTGTCACGCCCTCATTTTTCAACCAAATTGGTTCAAATTTTGGTCAAGTATTCTTCGACGAAGCCCGGGGTTCGGTATTGCATTTCAGCTTGGTGGCTTAAAAATTAATTAATGACTTTGGTCATTAAAAATCGGAAAATTGTAAAAAAAAATAAAAATTTATAAAACGATCCAAATTTACGTTTATCTTATTCTCCATCATTTGCTGATTCCAAAAACATATAAATATGTTATATTCGGATTAAAAACAAGCTCTGAAAATTAAATATATAAAAATTATTATCAAAATTAAATGTTCCAAATCAATTTAAAAACACTTTCATCTTATTCCTTGTCGGTTCCTGATTCCAAAAACATATAGATATGATATGTTTGGATTAAAAACACGCTCAGAAAGTTAAAACAAAGAGAGGTACAGAAAAGCGTGCTATCCTTCTTAGCGCAACTACTACCCCGCTCTTCTTGTCAATTTCACTGCCTTTCCCATGAGCGGTGGACTGACGATGCTACGAGTATACGGTCTTGCTGAAAAATGGCAGCTACTTGACTAAATATTGTATTTTCGCCTTACGCGACTTGTTGGTTTTTGTGTGTTTGGTTGGTTTTTTTTTCGTTTTTTTTACACTTTACTCAAAGACATCGTGAATTGGGATTGTGATGTTCTGAAAGTGATTACGATTTTGAGAGACACTCAGCACTGATCGCTACGAACGGAAATTTCCGGACTGACAGTGTTTTGCCGATCTCGCTTGTAACTTTTAATCTTATTCATATCATAGACCTATATTAGTAATATAGGTCCCTGTTCATATACATGAAGTTGGTCTTCTGAATTGTGAAGATAAAGTCTTTAGCTTTGTATCGATATATAATATGACTATATAGTTTGAGCGAGGGAAAGGCTTTTTTTTTTTTTTTAACTAGCTTTAACGTTCTATCAGGCATGCGCCTCTTAAGAACGGTGCTGCTTTGACCACAAGACTCGCAGCCATAGCAAACCCCTCGTTATGAGCGCCGACCACAACGAAAGCAATTGGCTGCGGTGGGCCCCACGAAAATCGGCAAAGGCGAGGCTAGTTTCTGTAGAAAATCGTCTCTGTTTTCTCCAAAATGACATATCATCCCATAACTGGCGTTTGTATTTCGACATAAGGTCTTGTGGCATCTAATCATCGATTTCATTCTTTCATCTGATTCATTTGTGAACGCTGAGCTTCGAGTATTTATGCGTTTCAGGGAAAATTTTTGAAAATTCTGACTTTCCACAGTTATTACGGAAAATCAAGCTTGTCAATCAAGATGCTGTGAATTGGAATGTCATTACTAATCATTAGTTGACCTCTGGCTCAAGTGGTGTCATCTTGCTACACGGTTGAATTGCAATTCGTCAATCTCTGCCGTCACTGGGCACTGAGAACGTCAGGAGCCTGTATTTTTTTCAAGGGCAATTAGAGGTTATTTGAAAGTATGACATGGTATAATGTTGTGATTTTGGAGAGAAACATTAATTGACTGTCATTGCAATGAGGCTTGGTCAGAAATAAAGGGTATTCACTGATTTTAAGCTACAATTCAGTTGCTTGGAAATGACAGACCTCCAATCCATTTGTAAATCAAGTGAACTCTCTTGAATGATTGGTACTTCCTCTACAAATAAATGTGCACCAGGATATAATTCTTGGAACTTTGTTCTTTTGTGTAGTAGTAATGCAGGGTTGTAGGAGTTTGAAACGTGGGCATATCACAGTTTGGAAGGTAGGGATTCTGATAGATTAAATAAAAACTGTCAAACTTTTAGGCATGGAATTCCCCTTTGAGAGTATTTGTTGTGGTAGTACTACTACTATGAATTGCTTTCAATGTTTTCCCATAATATTATAAAACCAGACAAAAGTTGTTGTTGATTTCTGTTTTTGTTAATGTCAACTTTTTTTTAAACCTGTGACAACAGCTCTATAACTCACTCTGTCCTTCTGTTGGTCTGTCTGTCGGTTAGTCGGTCTGACCGTCTGTCTGTCTGTCTGTCAAAAAAATTGTCAAAAAACCGGACATTTCCGAGAGGGAGACAGCGCTGACATTGCAAGCGGCCGCAACCGGCTCTCATCACAAAAACAACTGCCCTGCAAACATTACCGCCCTGGTAGTCCCCCTTGCTATGGTCTGCCTTTGTTTATTGCGTACTCAGGAGTGTCAACTTTCTTGACATGACATGACATCGCTCCCGCAGTGGGGCACTGCGGTTATGAAATTAAAAGCCCCTCCTGTTTTTGGAACCGCAGGAGCTTTCTAGTTTGCTGTTAGGTAGATTTTTGGTTCCTCTTTCCTGTCATGCTCTCTTTTTCTTCATGAATTCTTTTCTTTTTTCTGCCTTCTTGCTCATTCACCTGTATTTTTTCCAAAAATCTCTTCTCTTGCCGCTTGTCTCGCGATTCATGTATAGTTTAATCTGTTAGTGTTCTGATGTAAGTCCAGCAGTAGATAGGTTAAGCCTATTTTAACATACTGGAAACTGGTAATCTTCCAGTAGGTATTAATTTAGTTTTACTAAAGCCTGCTGGGACACAAGTAATGGGTTAGTGCATTTGTAAACAGGAATCGCTTGACAAGTGGCCCCCTTCATCCCCCCCCTTCCTCGTCCTGATATGGCTCTGCGTAGTCGGCTGGACGTTAAGCAACAAATAAACAAAACAAAACAAACAAACACTTCATGCACGATGAGCACATTGTTATGGCCAGCTTGTTAACGTGCGCATTGTGTATGTTTTACATAGAATTGAATGTGTTTGTCGTTGTGTCTGTCATCTATCCTAGTCGTTTGATTTAGAATAAAGCAAACTTGTTAGAACATGACTGTGTAGTGCTTCACATAAACCTAGGTACCTGTTTAATAATTAAACTAATGTCAGAAGTAGGTATTTACCTTGTTTGCCTTCGGGTTTGCTTTCTTGATAGCCCGCTGCAGCATTTGTATCACTTCCCTTGACATTCAAAACGCCAATGTATTTCTGAAAGGAAAATAAAGATATTGACCGAAACATCACAAGTGGTATATCATGCTAGATTTTGTTTACAGTGCCTGTTCTACGACCACATCTGATTGTAATTTAAATAAAGAAAAACTGTATCCATTTATTACTTCTCTATTTGTGTGTGTTTGTGTGTGTGCAGGGGCGGATCACATCATTTTTAAGGAGGAGTTTCCAAATTTCTTTTAGGGAATTTGACGACGCGAAGCGTTTAGTTGAAGACGCGAAGCGTTCAACCTCCTTCGGGGGGTCCGACAAATGTTGATAAAAACAAGGAAAATGGATCAATCTGAGCCAAGAAACATCCCCTAATACACCTTCCAAAAAAGTAAATATATTAAGAAGAAAATTTTGAATCACAACAAGGACAATTGATCGATCTGGCGCAACCTGAGCAAACTAATTAGCCAACTTCTTTCCAAAATCGTCACTTAGAATACAAAGGCCGGCTCCTAAGTGGTCCGGAAACCCCGGAACCCCCCTCCGGATCCGCCCAGTGTGTGTGTGTGTGTGTGTGTGTGTGACCGATAACCTTCTCTAAATTCTAATCGTTGCGTTTGCATGGTAATAAACTGGATATGCCCATGAAAATATATCATTTCTTGTTCATGTCATTGTGTGTGTGTGGCCAGGACCGTGACTTCTGCTTGCCTCGACGTCTTCAGAAAAGACACAAAATGCCAGCAGGCGTATGTACAACAACCGGTGTACAACATTGTCTTTTCTAAATATTCTGACACATTTTTTTTCAAATTAATAATATAAAAATCGTCTTCCGTCTACTACACCTTACATCTGACAAAATAATAATCTGCCTTTTCAACTTTACCAGTACACTAAATTTTCACTATAACCAATCTATTTTACCAATATATACAATCATTAAAAAAGTTTTTGAACATAATAAACTTCTCCATCACACATATTGTATATAGTACAGCATTTATTATTCTCCTCAACATTCAGGCCAACAAAGTCAATGTCATAGACAGTCATTCAATTCCAAGACAACCACCCGCGGGTTAGGGGGAGTCCCATATTGGTTGGGACGAGAAAGAATTTACCCGATGCTCCCCAGCATGTCGTAAGTGGCGACTAACGGATTCTGTTTCTCCTTTTACCCTTGTTAAGTGTTTCTTGTATAGAATATAGTCAATGTTTGTAAAGATTTTAGTCAAGCAGTATGTAAGAAATGTTAAGTCCTTTGTACTGGAAACTTGCATTCTCCCAGTAAGGTCATATATTGTACTACGTTACAAGCCCGTGGAGCAATTTTTTTATTACTGCTTTTGTGAACAAGAAACAATTAACAAGTGGCTCTATCCCATCTCCCCCCTTTCCCCGTCGCCATATAACCTTCGTGGTTGAAAACGACGTTAAACACCAAATAAAGAAAGAAAGAATTCCAAGACAATCATCACAGCTTTGAACCGACCCTTTCGTTTCACCAGACGAAAACAACAACAGCTTTAACACAGCTGCAGTGCACTCAACCTTCCCCCTGGCCCAATTCCCCCGACCTTGACATTTGTACTCTCGAAGTCACTACTCCTACGTTCAAATCAGCTCATGCATAGTGAACAGCTGGGAAGTGAACTTTGGGAGTTCCCACCACTAAAGTAGACTTAGACTTTAAGAAGGGCTACCACATTCATATGGTTGGCATTTTCGTGGTTGCAAAAGACACTCGGCGGGGGAACACCATGTGTCGCTAGTATACAGCGGTTAAGAGGACAGAAGAATTTCGTTTCGCTTGTCGCACCGGTTCAGAAGTGTCGATCAGATAATACCAGCTGCCTCACTTCTGCTGAAACGCATCAGATACTCAGGCCACAACTCAACACATCATAAACTTTAACTGCTTTATGCATTTTTCTCCTCTAGGCGGCTTGACCAGCCGACTGAAAAGTTGAGTCGGCCTGATGTTTGGGTCGCCATCTTGAAATTTCTTTCGTCTGCTCAGTCACTCACTTACCCAATTCAAGCCTGCTTTACGGCTTTTTAACTTGATTTTTAAAAACATTTCAATGATAAATCGCGCCTAAAGATGTCAGAGCATACATCGATTACACAAGGTAGGCATATTTTATGACTATTCGAATATAAAACGCGACCGAAGTCACTTTCGTCAGAATGACCAATTCTACGAATTTCGTTTCTCTTGGCGAAGCGAATTTCTGTTCGTAGAGATCGGAAGTCACGTGTACTCAAAAAGGTGTGACGTTTTACAACCGAAAATGCCAACGAAACGAATGTGGTAGTGCTTCTTAATCTCTTACTTCCAGGGTTTCTCACCTTCTCCATTAGCATAATGCCCTAGGAGTGTAACAAAATGTATCTCTCTTGTCTAATCATGTAATCATGTCGCAGTCAAGTTTTCACAAAATACACAAAAACTGGCAGCCACTAATTCGTGATGGGCATCTGTCTTCTTGCTTGTGCACCAACATATTACTTTCTTTAATGATTATTTTGAATACATGTAGTCAGTGTATGTCTATGGGCATAGTGTTTTAAGCTTTGTTGCGTCAATGCAATCTAGTCTATACTGAATACTTTACTCATACCCTTGCATCCCTCTATGCCAAGCGCATGCTGTCCAGAGCCCAGAAAATTGTGGCTGACGAGTCCCACCCTGGGGCCGGTAATATGTAGCTAGTCATCGGTCGGCTGACCGTGAAACTGACGGTGGGTCGACTTTGAACCGCAAAAGTCAGTAATATGAGCGCGAACAACTGCCGGTCCAACTGAAAACAGTCGCCCGACTGCGGTTGGGCTTACAGGCACCTTTTTCGGTCGATCGACCGCAGTGTCTCTACTTGTTTTAACTTTCTGAGCGTGTTTTTAATCCAAACATATCATATCTATATGTTTTTAGAATCAGGAACCGACAAGGAATAAGATGAAAGTGTTTTTAAATTGATTCCGATAATTTAATTTTGATAATAATTTTTATATATTTAATTTTCAGAGCTTGTTTTTAATTCAAATATAACATATTTATATGTTTTTGGAATCAGCAAATGATGGAGAATAAGATGAACGTAAATTTGGATCGTTTTATAAAAACAATATTTTTTTTACATTTTTCAGATTTTTAATGATCAAATTTTCTCACCCTGTCCTTTACCACCCAAAAAAAAATTAAAAAATTTGAGTTTGGAAAAAAAAAGTTTAGGGTCGGCGCCGAAATTTAGATACCGGTACCGCCAAAACAGGACCGATGTTTACATCGGAAGTTGTAATGTTCTAAAAATACCACTGAGCGGCTGACTGTCTAGTCAGCCGACTGTCAGTGCTACCGCGCTGCACATATTACCCGTCAAAACACGGCCGGTCAGCAGACTGCAGTCAACTGACTTGACAGTCAGTCGACTGTGGTTGCTCGACCGTCCAAAATACGCTGTTCATATTACCGGCCCCTGGGCCATCCCCTCTTCGAGCGCCTGCCCTCAGGTCGTCGATTCCAATCCCTGGGGGCACGCACTCGACGTCTCTGGACAGACCTCTTTCTTCCCCCAAGTTGTTTCCTCCCTTAACGCATCCCATCCCTCAGTTGGGCAGCTTCGCAGTCGGTGATCCTGCTGGCGGTGAGCTCACCACATCCTGTGACTCAGTGTTAGGTAGTGGTGGTGGTGGTGGTGGGGAGGGGGGGGGGTGAGTGGGACTTTGATGTGTGATTCCTGATTTCCAAATGTTCAACATTTTCTTTAGCTGCATTATTTTAGTTATTCATGAGTGGGTGGGTGGAGGGGATGGACTAGTTCTAACTATGCATTACATTATAAAATTGTATTCTGTGTAGACCCTTCCACCAGCATCTTAGACCACTCTTTGTACATTTTCTTTTAATAGATGATTGTCATTTGTTTTACCTCATGTCTGCCCTGCGTGTGATGATGTGATCGTGACTGCTGTAGTGTGGGCGTGTGTGTGTTGGTGTGTATGTCAGTGTATGTGTGGGCGTGTGTGTGTGTGTGTGTCAGTGTGTGTGTGTGTGTCAGTGTGTGTGTGCGTGATTTTACCAACACTACGCGAAATTCCTTGTGCTTTAAATGTTTTTTAATGTCACTTGGCTCAATAAATACTGTATTCTGTATTCTGTATCAAATGAACTCACATTTTTCTTGTTCTATGCAATGTATAGTATATAATATGTCATTATATGTAAATTGTGTTCTTACTTGAGGTCATCTTTACACATATGAAGCAGTTGTTTTCTTTACTTGTGTATTCCGGTATTTTTCCCTTGAGGGCGAGGGCAAGATTTTAAAATGCAGATCACTGCTTACTCTTTTACCCTTGTTATAAAGAATTGTCATTGTCACATACTCACAAGTGGCACCACTTTTTACTGAAACAATGCCCAGTGTGCTGAATTCAGTGGCCTGTATGTACAAAGAAATTCACTTCTCACCTTTTTAATAATAATAATAAGAACATTTATATAGCGCTAAATCAAAAACTTTCGTTAAAAAGGCTTGCTCCAAGCGCTTGACAATTATAATGATATACTACTCTTAGGGTTACTGAATATAAGTGGTACATAGTTGTTGAAATATACTTACAAAACTGCTGCATACAGTGCAAGTTATTCAGCATCCTTGCTGAAGTCCATGATGTTAAAAACTCAATAATCTATTTAGACTTGTCTTGTGCAAAGTTACATACATGTACTAGCTGAGACATGCGACAGAAAAACCATATGTGCTCAGCGTGTGGTGCTGAATTGATTTAATTGAATGATTTGAATGAGCATGAACAAATGTGCTAGATTTTTGCAATGTAATTTTCATTTGAATGGTCACTGGAGAGAAGCTGCTTCAGTGTTATTTTCATTATGCAATGTACATCAAATAACCACTCTAAATGCATACAACATGTGTAATGGAGTAAGCGAGATTTATACGGAACCAATCTCCTGGCACCTGAGAGAATAGCAAGCCGTGAAATGAACAAGCGACTTTCATCCTTGTCAAAAAAGTGATTTTGATGCAATGTACAGTCAGTCTGTTTTTTAAGTGGGTATAGTTGGGAAGTGTCAAGTGGGTGTGATTTCCTCTGATACGAGTGGATGAGCGAAGCATGCAGGACAGATCAAAAGTTGTTGTCTATATTTCCCCATCTCCCCCCTCTCCCTCCCACCCACCCCCCCCCCCCCCCACACGGGTTGTCTGATTTATGAATGAGATCTTCTGGTCGCTTTATTTGTGTGGTTACCAAGATTCTGATAGGATGTGTGAATGCTCTCTGTGTTCCTTGTTACATTTTGATTGTGCTTGTCCATGCTTCAGTTTGAAAGAGAACGTTGCCAGACACGGAAGAGAGTAGACATGTTTTATTTTGTTAGTGGACCCCACATAACAACACAAGATGAAGTAAACAACAAACTGCATGTCGGTCAATATGTGGCCACCCAGTCGGGTATAGGCAAAGCTGATGTGGGAAGGTAGAGAAAGGAATAAAGATCGCCATGCCAGTGGCTGCTGATGTCGTGTAGTATTTTTTGATTGGATGGAGAGAAAGACTTGTCTGTCAGTGTGTTTGTTTGTGTGTCCACGGTGATAGTCACATTTATTACCAATTCAGTGCCCCATATGGCTTTTTGACCAATCAGGACGGATTCTAGGTGACCCTCTGAATGTTATAATGTTCAGGCAGTGACCCTTTTTGTTTATCAAGTTAAAAATTAAGTAGATGTGCAACGCCAAGGCACTGCATACCCCAGCGAAAGACAAACCTCTCTCTCTCTCTCTCTCTCTCTCTCTCTCTCTCTCTCTCTCTCTCTCTCTCTCTCTCTCTCTCTCTCTCTCTCTTTCTCTTTCGAACACACACACACACGAACACACACACCCATACACCCCCAAGTTACACACGTACACACTCACTCACACGCACTCACTCACTCTCTCACACACACTTCATACACACAAAACTCACCCCCATACGCACATATAGACAGACGGACATACACACCTTTACAAACAAACACACACACATACACTTACGCACACGCACAAACACACCCACCCACCCACTCTCTCTCTCTTTCTCTCTCTCTTTCTCTCTCTCTTTCTCTCTCTCTTTCTCTCTTATACAAACAGACGCACACCCACACACACATGTACATACGCACGCATGTACGCACGCACACACCCACAGACACACACACACACACACACATTGACTCACACAAATCTCATACACACAAAACACACACTCATACGCACATACACGGTTGGCCTAGTGGTAAGGCGTCCGCCCCGTGATCGGGAGGTCGTGGGTTATAACCCAGGCCGGGTCATACCGAAGACTTTAAAATTGGCAATCTAGTGGCTGCTCCGCCTGGCGTCTGGCATTATGAGGTTAGTGCATGCTAGGACTGGTTGGTCCGGTGTCAGAATAATGTGACTGGGTGAGACATGAAGCCTGTGCTGCGACTTCTGCCTTGTGTGTGGCGCACGTTATATCTCAAAGCAGCACCGCCCTGATAATTATGGCCCTTCGTGGTCGGCTGGGCGTTAAGCAAACAAACAAACAAATACGCACATAGACAGACGGACACACACACCTTTACAAACAAACACATATACTCACTCATACACACACAAACATACACACAAACTCATGCACACACACATTCACACATACACACACTCTTTCTCCCTCTCTCTCAGTCTTTCTTACACACACACACACACACACACACACACACACACACACACACACACACTGGCACACACACATACACACACACATACAGACTCATGCACACACACACACACACACTAACACAAACACATGTGCACAAAATGAACACACACACACACACACACACACACACACACACACACACCGCGCGAGAGAAAAAGACTACAGGGAGGCATGACGTCATGATGCATTAATTGACGTCAAAGACTTTTGACCGTGACGTAATCTTCTTACGCGAGCTTTATCCATAGTCTTGAACAACCACACACACCAAGTCTTGGAAACTACAGAATTTCTACCCGTCCAAAGCGGCCTTGGGTGGCGTTTGCTCAAAAAATGGGGGCGCCTATTGCACCCACCGTATTTTTGGCTCACGAAGTGTAGCCTATGCGATGCTAACTTTTGTCTGTCTGTGCGTATGTGTGTATGTCTGTGGTAGAAACTTTAACATTTGAAGACGTCATATTACATTGACGTCACATTATGACGTACGAGGGTTAGACGTCACGCGATGGAATCAAGTTACTGAAAGTCTCGGTGATTGTTATTTTGAGCGGGCCGAGACTATTTGGCAGTCGTGTCCATGATATGTAAGTAGGCAACATGCAGACAGACAGATCTAGATCTAGTGTCTCGCTTTCTTGCACAGTTTCACCTATGCTCTTTCTGTGTGTGTGTGTGTGTGTGTGTGTGTGCAGGGCCGGACTAGGCGAAGAGGAGGGGGGGGGGGTTGCTAGTCGTGGCCCAGGGGGACATCCCCCCTGGCGGCAGGGGCGGATCAGTTCATTTTATGACTGGTTTTTTTCAAAAGTATATTGTGAAGATATGAGTGTGAAGGCGCGAAGCGCCGAGCCGACGGCGCGAAGCGCCTAGCTTGCTAGGAGGGTCCGGGGGCATGCCCCCCCGGAAAATTGTGAAAAAAAGGATGCAAAATGGTGCAATCTGGTGCATTCTGAGGATGATCATTACCAGTTTCAGGCAGCAGATTTTGTCACTGATTAATACCCCAAAAATTGAAACTCAATGTAAAATAAAGAAATGCATACCTCATTCAATATTTTTATTTTTTGGCTGGGGGGGGGTCCGGAAACCCTAGAACCCACCCCCCACCCCCCCCCCCTTGTTGTGGGGGTCAGGGGGCGAAGCCCCCTGAAGCTGACGGGTAGGTCATATTCTGAGATAGGAAAATGGTCGCTCCTTGCATGAAACGGCATAAAATAAGCAATAATAAAAAAAAAATTAAATAAGTAAGGTACATGTTTAGGCTAGGGGGGGGTTGCGCAACCCCCATAACCCCCCCGGTAGTCCGGCCCTGGTGTGTGTGTGTGTGTGTGTGTGTGTGTGTGTGTGTGTGTGTGTGTGTGTACTGTGTGTGTGTGTGTGTGACGGAGTGATTGAGTTTGTGTTACTGTTTGTCGATTTCTTACGTGAGCCTTGAAGGCTTCGCCTCTTGTTGTTAGTATGGTCCCAATTTTTGGTGAACTTCCATCTTCAACTGTAGCTCGTAGCCGGGCACAAAGAATCCTTCTTTATCATGTATTATCAGTATGAAAATGCGTTCGTGGGATACCTCCAGCTTCGCTGGGATAACAAGACAAAGTAAAAATTTAAATCAACAATATTGCTATTTCATATGTTACGTGGATTTCCATTGGTCAATTGGGGAAAACAGCTCAGTGCAAAAATGATATCGACGACATTTCCGTCGATATCAGTTTTGATATCGACGACCTCTTTATTGCTTCCCCACTTCAAAAACAAAAACACCTAAATTTAACACACAAAAAATATATATGAAAATGTAATCATCCCAAAATGTAGTTGAGCAAGTGACTAAAGACTTTTTGAAAGAAAAAACATTTTAAAATACTGAAAAGTACAAGAAAAACGTGAACAAAAAGAAATAATAATCAGAGGGAAGAATATGGAACAGCCAAAACTGAGACAAATACTTTTGTAATTTCTTTACAGTAAATACAAAATTTCCAGAGAATTAGCAATATATCTAACATTGACTGACTGTGTGATGATATCTTCTGCTATTGGTCTGTTTCGACAGTGATATCAAAATCTCGACCTCCGGTCTCGATTTTGATATCACTGTCTCACCAGACCATAGCAGAAGATATCATCACACAGTCCGTCAATATTGGGTAATATCAGCGTGATTTATTCTAAAGAATGACACTTCAAATGCTGTCAGATAATACTCTATCTAAAAAATACCGAAAAGCGAGTTTTGTCGGTGCATGGGTGCTTTACGGAACAGCGGCAAGGCACCGCCCGTCAAATGTATCTTTATGTCCTTTCCTGGAGTCGGTTCTAAATCTGTCGCTCTCTGTTTAACAAGAAAAAGCGAAGCAACCAAAAAGCATGTTCAACATGTTTATCTTGTGAAGTTGCTGTGTGTCAAACGCATTTGACCTGTGAGTATTCATCACGTCAGGTGTGTTACTCTGATTGGCTGACCCAGGTCACGAGAATTCTTTGACAGGCATAATCGGGTAGGAGCGCTCAAGTTCCCATTGCGGCTGTTCTGTGTAATTCGAGGGGGTCGCTTCAAAATTTCTTTTGGTCGAATTAAACGGAAATAAGAACGTTATTTCTAATATCCCGACTGTTAGCAAATGCTATCAGTGTAACGAATTCTTAGTGTGGCAGTCAGCACGGTAATTCTCAGTTAGTCAGTCAGCCGAGACTGTAATTCTTCAGATAGTCAACCAAGACTGTAAACCGTCATAATTATGACGTCGCTCTGTAAATATCGTGCGCGATGACGTGAGCCAGACAGACTCTTGTCTGGGAGACAAGATTGTTGTGTAAAGGAACTGAAGAATTTAGTAAACATTTGATTCTCGCTTCACTGATGATAGACAACATCTTCGTTGCAACAGAGGAGAATAGACCAATGATTAGGATTGCTTCGTAACATTTATCGTGGTAACCAGTAGTAATGCCTGACAACAGACAACAATTTTTAAAGGAAGTTACGTAAAGTCATAACGTGAATCATCGTTGCCAGAGTCCGTTCGTGAAAGCTTAGAGAAGGAGCCACGAGCTCGAGCAAGGATATGTACAGGCTAGTAGGTGAATTATAACCAAGATCTTTCTGACGAAGCCAATCCATGTATGTGTGTTCATGTAATCATGTAATCATTTGTCTCGTTGTTTGAAGAAGTTGAATGATATGAATATGTTTGCTGTGTTCCATTTCTTTGAGATGCTGTTACGTGTTCTATTTTATTTTGCCTGCCTTTGCTGGACTGTCTTCGTCGCAACACCAACCGCGACATCCTGTCTTCATGAGTTCATCGATCACAAGCTAAGCATCAGACAATCCACTTCATAAACATCATTTGTCCAGATCTTGTGTTCATCTACAAATCTTCCAAGAATTGACTTGTGTTCTCCCATTGAGGGCATCTATTGATCGTAATATATGTAATGATTAGTAGAGGGTGTTGTAACTTTTGATCCCGTACTGCAATTATTCAGGCATAAATGAAATTGTGTATAATAGAATTGACGCTAGTGTCGTGTATTCTTGTAAGAGGACTAAGAGAGAGGACAGTGTCGACAGTGTCAGCAAGAACAGAGATGATGTGCATCTCTACATAAGAATCTATATCTTTTAGCTTCTTTGTAAAACCGTCACAATCAGCATTCGCCTGAAAGGCTCATGCTTGATATCCTTTTTCTCGAGTGACATGTCTGTTATCATTTGCTAACCGTCAGCATATTAGAAATAACTCATAGAACTGGGGGCAAGTTTCTTAAGATAGCAGTGAACCGACTGACAATGGTCACCGAAAAGCGCGTTTCATAAGCGAATCACCGTCACACTGTACAGTAATCCGAATGGCCAAGTCGAAGGCTAAATTTAGCAACATTACCACTTCCGTTTGCTCATTCGCACGTGGAAACTATGGCCGATTTCGAAGAAAAAACTAGTCTCGGCCCGCTCAAAATAACAATGACTCGGTGAGTTTCAGTAATTCCTTCGCGTGACGTCTAACCCTCTTACGCCATAATGTGACGTCTTCAAGACATAACCCTGCTTGTCTCCTGGATTACTGCGTCATGATAGATACATTTCGAAGAACAATCACAAGGTTTGGCTCAAAATCTAAAAAAGTGTGAGCATTCTGCCATTGACTGTGCGGATAATTATATTTATTTTCGGTTTACCGCAGTAAGCCGAACACAGTGTTGGGGGGAGAGCATCACCGTGTTTGGCCGACTTCCGGTGAGACGACCCGCACTGAGTCGGCCGACTGAAATTTTGTTCGTGAAACCCGATAACGTCGGATTGGAGTGATTTCCCCTTTCGATGTCGGAAGGGTGTTTGTGAGACGAGCTCCGTCTTCTTCTGCTATTTTCTGCCAATTGGAGGCTTCTGCGACCCTGTGAGTTGTCCGAGAGCTTTGTCTCTAACCATTGTTTATTGATAGCTGAAAAACATTATGCAAAGATGTACTAAAGTCTGCTAGATAGCTAATTTTCTGTCGAACCTTTGATCTTTTCTTATTGCAAGGCGTGAACACTACCATAGGTGGATTCAGCCCTGCACGTGAACTCAGTGACAATCCGTGTGTAAACAGCGTCCTATCTGTGTCATAGTCAAACCAAAGGCGGTCAAGCGACGTGACTCGCCGGAGGGTACACACACACGTGTGACGACATATCTGTTTACGTCGAGGTACACAAACACAAACGCGATCGTCAGGCATGGTAGAACCAGTCTTCATTCTGAGGCGCGACCTGCCTCCGGATCTTGATACACAATTCGAAACTTTGGAAATATGCTTGGCAGCCGAGAGAGCAAGCGGGTCAGAGACTATCACCGGGGCGCAACAGATCCGTGGTTTATGGCGGATTTACCCCAAAACACGAGGCGCTCGCACAGCCTTACTTCTTAACAGCATCTCTTTGCGTGGGATTACCGTCACTACCTATGACAAGAACCCCTTCATTCTACATGGGTCGAACGGCCAGGACAGCCCTGCTACCAAGGTTTGGGTGTCAGACATACCGATCTCGGTAGCGAATGCTGACATAGAATCGGCGCTTGTCAGAGTTGGATCTACCCTTCGCTCCAACACCATCATGGAGAAAACACGAGACAGAGACGGGAAGCTCACCCGGTTCATCACTGGGAGACGCTTCCTCTTCATCAGCGTGCCATCCACTCCGCTGGAAAAGTCGCTGAAGGTGGGGGGCTTCACTGCCAAGATTTATCACAGGGAACAACCCAAGGTCGACCCGAGTACGCTGACGTGTCGCCGATGCCTGAGACCCGGCCACCGTGCTTTCGAGTGCACCAGTGACGTCACCTGCTCAGCATGCCGCGTCAGTGGCCACAAGAGGGGAGACCCTGCCTGCCAGGCCGTCGCCATGGAGTCAGTATGGGACCGTCCTACCGGACTAGGAGCGGTCGACCACCCTCCCCCCCACGCTCAACTGGCTGACAACGACCACGATGACGACAACGATGACGACAACGACGAGCGTGGCAGCGACGCCGAAAGCGAGAAGTTCGAGGACTCTGTCCCCATCCTCCCTCCCCCCATCGCTTCCTCGACTCCAGCCCTTCTCCATTCGACACCCCTTCCCGCAGCTTCTTCGAACGCCAAAAAGAACGGTAAAGGTAAAGGCAACAAAGACAAAGACAGACAAGCGAGAGACAAGCAAACCACTATTGACTTTCAACCGAGACAGCGATCGGCCACTCCCAAGCGGTCACGTGAGGGCGGGGATTCCCCGCAGTCCAGTGACACAGCTGGAAAGCAGGGCAGGTATGACAACAAATAATCGCACATACCCCACGTGCCACACGGATAACGACCCCGTTATTGCCCACGGACTTTCCTTATGGCCGCGTCCTCATTGAACGTTTTCTCTCTAAATGTTAGAGGGATCAGATCAAAGATGAAAAGAAAATCGGTGTTTACTTTTCTTAAACAAAAGAAATACGATGTAATATGTTTACAGGAGACTTACATAACGGGAAGTGTGTCGGACGAGTGGATGAAAGAATGGAAGAATGGTTTCGTGTTCCATGAAGGGACATCGCACAGCGCCGGTCAAATGATTTTGTTTGGAAAGAATGTTAGTGAAGATGTCTCTGTATTGTTCTCGTCAAAGAGAATCTTAGCGACATGTATTAGAATAAAAAATAAATCAGTTGCAATTGTAAATGTGTATGCACCTAACGAAACAAAAGAAAAAGTTAAATTTTTGGATGAGTTGACGGAAAAAATTAAAAGTTTTGAATGCGATGAGATCATAGTATGTGGTGATTTTAACTGCGTGTTGAATAATGAAATGGATGTTATAGCTGGCGAGAATCATTCTGGGGATAACGTTGCCAAATTTAATGATGTGGTTAACACATGTGATTTGTATGATGTCTGGAGGTTTTTCAACCCGGATACAAAGGAATTTACCTGGTCAAGAAAGACTCCGTTTATTGCCAGACGACTTGATTACATTTTGGTTAGCTCCGGTATTTTTGATTTGAACTTTGATTGTGGCATTGTCAGTGTTCCTTTTTCAGACCATAGAGGGTGCCTGGTTCGATTGAAAGTAAGTGAGATTGTACGAGGCAAAGGTTATTGGAAGTTTAATAATTTGATGTTGGAAGATATTGATTATGTTAATGAAATGAATATTTTTATTGAAGGATTTTGTAGCGAAGAATTGGATTGTCAACTGGATTGGGAAATGTTAAAAGTTAAAATTAGAGAGTTTACCATTAATTATAGCAAAAATAAACAGTGTCAAAGGAGAAATGAAGTTGCAGATTTGTGTAATAAACTGAATGATTTAGACGTTTACTTGAGTAAGAATCCTAACTGTAATGATACCCAAGCAAAGCGTGAACACGTGAAAATGCAACTCGAGTTAATGGAAATAAAAAGGGCACGAGCCGCTCAGGTTAGAGCTCGCGCTAAATGGGTCGAGGAAGGGGAGAAAAACACAAAATATTTCTTGAGTCTGGAAAAAGCACGTGCAAATGCAAAGGTTATGGATCGCGTGAAAGATGATGAAGGGCGAGTGTGTACAGATCAAAAACAAATACACAGTGTGCAAAAAAAGTATTTTATGAATTTGTATAGAAAGAAAATAGATATAGTAGATAATGTTGGTAATGTTGACGATTTTTTGCAAGGCTGCAGCGTTCCTTCTCTTTCCGACGAAGATAAGAACAGCTGCGAGGGCTCTCTAACTGCTAATGAACTGTTGCACGCACTAAAACAAATGAAAAATGGTTCTTCCCCAGGTTCTGATGGCATTACAATTGAATTTATTAAAGTATTTTGGTCTCGAGTGAGTATATTTATATCACGTTCTTTTTCAGCAGCATTTGATAATGGTAGTTTGTCTGCGTCTCAAAGAAATGCTGTCATTGTGTTAATTCATAAAGGTAAACACCTTCCGAGAGATGAATTAAATAATTGGCGTCCAATTTCGCTAACAAACAGTGATTATAAATTACTGGCGAAGTGTCTGGCTTTACGCATGAACAAAGTTGTACATAATGTGATTAATCCTGATCAGGTTGGATATATTAAAGGGAGGCAAGTTTCATCTTTGTTAAGATTGATTGATGACGTCATAGATCAAATGAATGTGCAAGATAAACCAGGTCTTTTGGTCACCATCGACATGTTTCATGCATTTGATTGTATTTCAAAAGACTTTATGATAAATGTTTTTAAAAAATTTGGCTTTGGCCCGGAGTTTGTAACTTGGGTCGAAGTTTTGATGAAAGATGCCAAGAGTTGTGTTAATTATGCAGGCTGGTTGTCTGAGTATTTTCCAGTGGAGTCTGGAATCCGTCAGGGATGTCCATTCTCGCCTTTAGCCTTTGTTTTGGCAATTGAGTTAGTAGCCATTAAGATTAGGCAGAATAAGAATGTTAACGGTATTTCGAATATGAATTGTTTAAATGATAGGTTTTGGGATGATATGTTAAAAATTGCTTTGTATGCTGACGATGTAACGTTATTTTTGAAAAGCGAAACGGATTTAAAACATGCCTTATTGATTTTTGATTCTTTTTACTACGTTTCCGGATTAAAGTTGAATCTGGCAAAATGTGAAGCCATGTGGCTAGGAAGTCAAAAACATTGTCAAGACACCTTTTATGATTTCAATTGGAAGAAAAAATTAAAGATTTTGGGAATTTATTTTTGTAATGACATATCAGCCTCTGACGTTGAGGAAAATTGGACAGAGCGAATTACGTCTGTTAAGCGCTTGATTGCGGCATGGGAGAAAAGAAATTTGAGTATCATGGGTAAAATTATTGTAATAAAAACGTTCTTGATCTCCCAATTTGTTTATTTTATGCAGGCATTTGTGATCCCTGATAAAGTATTAGCAGAAGTTAATAGACTGTTGTTTAGATTTTTGTGGAAAAAGAAAGAAAATAATAAAAAGGCATTTGAAAAGGTTAAAAGGATAATATTGTGTAGTGATGTCGAAAATGGTGGTTTAAATATGATTGATTTGAAACACATGCAGGCATCATTTTTATTACAATGGGCTGTCAGACTGACATCCCGCAAAGTCACGGATAAGTGGAAATGTGTTCCAAAGTCAGTGTTTTCAATGTACGGCTCAAATTGTGAATGTTTTTATTCAAATGTTAATTTTCGGAGACTAAAGGGGAGTGAACTTGTCAAATCCAAATTTTGGAAAATTGTTTTGAAAACCTGGCTTGATAACAACGTAGGCTTATGTATTGATAATAATTTATTTAATCCGCTTTTATGGAATAACCAATGTTTTGCTTATGCCGGAAATGTACTGTATTTTGAAGATTGGGCGAGAAAGGGTCTTAATAGCGTACATGATGTTTTATACAGAAACGAATTTGTCTCCTATCAGTTCATTTGTGATGTTTTAGGAAAATCCCCACGGAGAATTTTGGAATATAACATGGTTCGTGCTGTTGCTCTGAATGTAATGCACAAGACGATGCACGGAAAGAAAGAAATTGATTTGATGGATATCCCCTTATATCGTGGTAAGAAAGTACATAGCGCACAACAGTTTAGAAAAGAATTAGTAAGTATGAAAGTTGTTGAACCTTGTGCAATTGGCTTTTGGAGGAGGAAATTTAATTATGAAATTGGTAAGAAAGATTGGCTGACTAGTTTTGAATCGGTTAAAGAAACAAGGTTGCGTGTATTACAATGGAAATTACTTCACAATATTTATCCCACAAACATTATGTTATGTAAAATGAAAGTTGTGGAGGACAATGTCTGTTCATATTGTAGCAATAGCGTTGATTATATAGAACACTTTTTTCTCTTTTGCCCAGTGGTGATTGAGTTTTGGAAACAGATAGAATTTTATATTTGGGTACATATGGATAAACAAATAGAGTTAACAGTGCACGAAATTATGTTTGGTGTTAAAAATCGAAAAATGCAAGCAACCCTGTTGAAAGAATTGAACCGTATAATTTTGGTTGCTAAAATGTGCATAAGTATTTATAAAAAAACAAAGGCTTCAATTCCTCTCTTTGTTTTATTCGAAAAGCAATTGCAGATCAGAAATGTAAAATTATGACTTTTATTCCTCTTTTTTATTTCTTTTATTTTTCTATTCTTATTTCTTTTATTTTTTTCTCCTTCTCTTCTCATTTCTAGATACGGACCCAAAGTTACACCAAGATGTATATAGTGGATGTCATACTGTGTTTTTTGTGTGTGTATAATTATAATGATATGCATTTTAAATACATATTTCAACGGAAAAAAAAGAAAAAAAGCTATGGTCTAAGCAAATAGTAACACAATCTTGGGGCAACCAAGGAAAATTGTCTAAGGGTACAAGTAAGAAAAAAGTTTTTCATTAATTTTGATACTATATACTTTTTGAGTGGTAAATGTTGAAGGATGAAAGAAAATATATTGTGAGTGGACGGATGCATGTTATTCATTAAAAGCCCCACAATGATGTGCTTGGCAAAAAAAAAAAAAAAAAAAAAAAAAAAAAAAAAAAAAAAAAAACGTCGGATTACTGTGGTTCTCTCGGACAACTGCAGTTGGTCGACTGTGTTTCTGGCTTATGAAACTGGCCCCAGGTCACCAATTATTTAAAACGTTATTTTTTCAACCTGCTACATGTCTACGCATTCACAGAGCTGCCAACGTTACGCCAAGCTAAGATTGCTACGTTGAAACAAATAATCACAAACATGCAACAGTTCCCTCGAGTTTTTCTTGTCAGTCCTGGTACTCATTTCTGCTTTCCACACAGTGTAGCGGGCACAAAATCAGTCATTAAACATCGTCTGCACTGAACAGTGTCACTGCAGATGCTCTCTAATGGGCATTTTATGTTCCGGCATAATTCTCATGAGACTTTATTAAAAATGTCTGATCTTGTGTAAGAGGGCATAAATGCGGATGTGGGAATACATATACATTTGTTAAAACACTATTTGCTACTCAGAAAATTCAAAAAAAATCCTATATTGCTCTTCTTGAGGTTTCACAAGAGTTGGCGGTGTTTAAATGACAAACTCTCTCTCTCTCTCTCTCTCTCTCTCTCTCTCTCTCTCTCTCTCTCTCTCTCTCTCTCTCTCTCTCTCTCTCTCTCTCTCTCTCTCTCTCTCTCTCTCTCTCTCTCTCTCTCTCTCTCTCCATGCAGGTCGGGGTTGAAGGGTACATGTGCTCGGATCTTGTAAAATAGAGAGCAACGGTTGGTTGTCAGCTCACACTAAATACTTTTAAAGTATTTTGGGTAGACTTTAACGAACTTGCGTCTGAAATGATTCTAAAGGGGAGGCATGGAATTCAACTTCTTCCGGGTGAAATTGAACTATTTATCATGATGGTTGCTGACGACATAGCCGCATTGCTCTCAGTGACACCGGTGGGACTACAAAACCAGTTAAATATATTGCATGAAGTTGCCAACAGATTAGGTTTAAAGGTAAACAAAGAACAAGTCGCGTAAGGCGAAATTACATTTAGTTAAGCTGTCGAACTAACAGAATGAAACTGAACTCACTGCATTTTTACAGCAAGAGCGTATACTCGTAGCATCGTCAGTCCACCGCTCGATGCACAGGCAGTGAAATTGACAAGAAGAGCGGGGTAGTAGTTGCGCTGAGAAGGATAGCACGCTTTTCTTTATCTCTATTCTTTTTAACTTTCTGAGCGTGTTTTTAATCCAAACATATCACATCTATAATAAATATGTTTTTGGAATCAGGAAGCCACAAGGAATAAGATGAAATTGTTTTTAAATCGATTTCGGAAATTTTATTTTAATAATAATTTTTATATTTTTAATTTTCAGAGCTTGTTTTCAATCCGAATATAACATATTTATATGTTTTTGGAATCAGGAAATGATGAAAAATAAGATAAATGTAAATTTGGATCGTTTTAAAAAACATTTTTTTTTTACAATTTTCAGATTTTTAATGACCAAAGTCATTGATTAATTTTTAAGCCACCAAGCTGAAATGCAATACCGAAGTCCGGCCTTCGTCGAAGATTGCTGGGCCAAAATGTCAATCAATTTGATGGAAAAATGAGGGTGTGACAGTGCCGCCTCAACTTTTACAAAAAGCCGGATATGACGTCATCAAAGGTATTTATCGAAAGAAAGAAAAAACAAGTCGCGTAAGGCGAAAATACAATATTTAGTCAAGTAGCTGTCGAACTCACAGAATGAAACTGAACGCAACGCAACGCAGCAAGACCGTATACTCGTAGCATCGTCACTCCACCGCCCGTGGCAAAGGCAGTGCACGTGGAATTGACAAGAAGAGCGGGGTATTCGTTGCGCTGAGAAGGATAGCACGCTTTTCTGTACCTCTCTTTGTTTTAACTTTCTGAGCGTGTTTTTAATCCAAACATATCATATCTATATGTTTTTGGAATCAGGAACCGACAAGGAATAAGATGAAAGTGTTTTTAAATTGATTTGGACAATTTAATTTTGATAATAATTTTTATATATTTAATTTTCAGAGCTTGTTTTTAATCCGAATATAACATATTTATATGTTTTTGGAATCAGCAAATGATGGAGAATAAGATAAACGTAAATTTGGATCGTTTTATAAATTTTTATTTTTTTTTACAATTTTCAGATTTTTAATGACCAAAGTCATTAATTAGTTTTTAAGCCACCAAGCTGAAATGCAATACCGAACCCCGGGCTTCGTCGAAGATTACTTGACCAAAATTTCAACCAATTTGGTTGAAAAATGAGGGCGTGACAGTGCCGCCTCAACTTTCACGAAAAGCCGGATATGACGTCATCAAAGACATTTATCAAAAAAATGAAAAAAACGTTCGGGGATTTCATACCCAGGAACTCTCATGTCAAATTTCATAAAGATCGGTCCAGTAGTTTAGTCTGAATCGCTCTACACACACACACACACACACGCACGCACATACACCACGACCCTCGTTTCGATTCCCCCTCGATGTTAAAATATTTAGTCAAAACTTGACTAAATATAAAAACATCCGGGGATATCATTCCCACTGGCCAGGAACTCTCATGTCAAATTTCATAAAGATCGGTCCAGTAGTTTGGTCTGAATCGCTCTACACACACACACAGACAGACACACACACACACATACACACACACACACACACGCACACACGCACACACGCACACACACACGCACATACACCACGACCCTCGTCTCGATTCCCCCCTCTACGTTAAAACATTTAGTCAAAACTTGACTAAATGTAAAAATCAAAAGTGTTGGTATTTCGCAACGGTGGATACTTGGGGAAAAACGAAGCCTGGACATTTGGTCACGACAACATGTACGTTACCAACTCGTATAAATATCTCGGCTTAACCTTGACCACCAAAGTTTCCATCCAACGATGCTTTGAAGACTCTATTGTACGAGCTAAGCGTGGTGTTATCGACATTTTTAGAGTTTTGTGGAATATTGGATGCTATGATCTAAACCTTTTTTTCACACTCTTTGATACACAGATTACTCTTTGATACACAGATTACCCCCATACGGTTCAGAAATGTGGGGTTGTTTTGATTGCTCTAACATTGAAAAGGTACACATGTTCGCATGCAAACGGATAATAGGTGTTTCCCCCCAAAGTCCCAACTGCATGGTATACGGAGAACTCGGTAGATTTCCCCTATCAGTCCTCGCTGCTACCAGATGCATTGAATACTGGTTGCAGCTAAATCGCCTCCCCAACACAAGATATGTAACGTAAAAATGGCCCATGTGGTGATGAGGAACATGGCAGACAGAGGGACAGACAATTGGTCCGCTAGGGTCAGGAACCTCCTATGTGAAAATGGGTTTGGACATGTGTGGACGTACGGCTATGTCGGCAACGAAAAACACTTTATCAAGGCTTTTCAACAACGCCTAAAAGACTGCTTTACCCAGAACTGGCATAGTAAGCTAGAAGACAGTGAGAGGTATGACACATACAAATTGTTTAAACCTGACTTTGGAAGAGAAAGGTACCTTGACCAAATAGACAATCCATATATTCAAAAAGTGTTCACAAAATTCAGACTTGGGGTTTCACCCTTGATGTGCAACAAACAGAGATACTCTGCAAACGGTTCCCATGTTTGCCCATTTTGCAGATACCCTCACGAAAACGAGCACCACTTTCTTTTTAAGTGCCCAGTATACTCTGATATAAGAGAAACTTACTTGGGAAATGTCTTTGAAATTGGTCAACTCGAAAACTCGTCGAATGCAGATACTACTAACCGTGACAAAACAAAAGTAGGTTGTGGGCACTCTCCCGGTATACATTTTATGCATTCAGGCATCGACAGCAACTGCTAGGCTAAAATGAATGTGTGTAAATGATTTCCGATTGCTATGTTTCAACCCTTAGCACTGTATATGCACGTGTTCTTACTTGTTTGTGAGAGAGTATACATTGAAATGGAAACTCTACTCCCCCCTTGTACAAACACAACAGTGTGGTTTACAATAAAAATTCTGAGTTCTGAGTTCTGAGTTCTCTCTCTCTCTGGTCGTGGGTGGTAAGGCGTCCGCCCCGTGATCGGGAGGTCGTGGGTTAGAACCCAGGCCGGGTCATACCTAAGACTTTAACATTGGCAATATAGTGGTTGCTCCGCCTGGCGTCTGGCATTATGGGGTTAGTGCTAGGACTCATGGTTGGTCCGGTGTCAGAATAATGTGACTGGGTGAGACATGAAGCCTGTGCTGCGACTTCTGTCTTGTGTGTGGCGCACGTTATGTGTCAAAGCAGCACGTGACCGCCCTGATATGGTCGGCTGGGCGTTAAGCAAACAACAAAATCTCTCTCTCTCTCTCTCTCTCTCTCTCTCTCTCTCTCTCTCTCTCTCTCTCTCTCTCTCTCTCTCTCTCCATGCAGGTCGAGGTTGAAGGGTACATGTGCTCGGATCTTGTAAAATAGAGAGCTACGGTTGGTTGTCAGCTTACACTAAATACTATTTTGGGTGGACTTTTCTTTAAAATTTAATGTTAACATCAATATTAGTTTGTGTTTTCGAATTAGCATATCTTTTAATCTCGTCTGAGCCACGATCATTTCGTGACCTCACAGCTATCAGTTTTAAAGCATTGCCGGCTGAGCAGGGTTTGATTGTACTTTTCTGGCGCCTATCCTTTCTTTTTTGGCAGTTCAGGCAAAAAGACGTAAGGGAAATCACTCTGTTTGGCTACTGCTGCCATAAATTTGTCACGTGAGCAAACGCTATACGCTGACGCGAAGAGCAAGTGAATTATTTGTGCTATCACTGTATAATGAAGCTACAAATGACTTCTTTTTATAGTCGGTTGCTGTTATAAGTAGAGGTCACACGCCGAATCTCAGTGGATTTGAAACAGGTAATCTTCAAGTGAACTTTAGCGTTGTGGTTTCATTACTTACACTGTGTTACAGCTATCGAGAGAGCGTTAGCCAAAACTTGCTTCGGACTGAATGAATGTTTCTCCGCCTAGTTCAAGCGGTTCAGTTATCTTAAGTGAGAGATTCTTGTCAAGATCTTGCAACTGAAGCAGATTTGTGATGTAATTCGATCAATTTTACCCAAAACTCGATGTATTCGAAATCGCACCAAGCGAATAAGAAAAGAAATATTTTGCGTTGAAAGTCAAAATACCATTTTTGAACACAAATTAGAATCCAAGAGGGGAATACATGGTCCAAAGTACGATTAGCAGCACTTTGGATGGGAGGGGAATAGTCAGTATTGAGTTTGTGTGAGATAAACAACGCCACTGTCCGGGCATCAAGTCGAAGCTGGCCCCCTTACCACCACGCCAGCGAAGAGGCCATTGCCAGCAGTTCGGCCTCATCACCTGCCGCACTCAGTATCGGAGTGCCGCTTTTCTACCCAGCACAGTGAAAGACTGGAACTCTCTACCAGCAGCTGTCGTCGAGGCCCGCACTGTCGACACCTTTGTGTCGCGCGCCTCGCACTAAACCAGCACCCACTGTGACTCATGTCCCCTCCCCCCCATACTCCCCAACCTGTGAATTTTAATGGACTTTTGGATGCTGGAAACGCTGCTTTATTGGACTTGCGCAACATCCCATCAAGTGCCGAAATAATCACTACTGTTGATTGTGGGCAGTAATGGAAAGACAAGACAAAGACAAGACAAGGCATTGGCTACACACACTCAGAGTGTATACAAGACCTGACCACTGTATACACTCCGGCTTTAACTTCCGGTCGCGAAGCGAATTTGCCATTCCACACCACTTTGCGATTGGAACGCAGAGCAGTTGATTATAAGAGTATAAAGAAACGCACGGCCTATGCTGTGACGTAGATTGCATTTTCGACACTGAAACGCATCAACAATCGGAGCGTCGTTCGACACCATTTTGCGAAAGTAGGCTTCACTTTCGATTCATGGTATCAAAGTATGCTAGGAACAAACACAGACAAAAACAAACACACACACACAAAACTGATGCTTCATGGCAGTTTAGTGTCAGAGTTTGGAACACACTTGGAGTGTGTATCGACCTAGAAACGGTTATACTATGTGAATGTACCAACCCTCGACACTCCAAAAAAGATAGCGGATTTATTGAAATAAAAATTGACTTTACAAGAGCGTCATCGGTAAACTGTGCTATCATTCAATTTGCGACAGACATCATTTCCCGGATTTTTTGCCTGCTGTAAAAGGGCCGTGCAGAGTTCATGGAAAAATTTGTTCAAGCAATTCCATGGAAATGTGAGATGGACCATGAAGTTATCGTGAGACCTGCCTTATACATAGCTCACGATTTAGTGGCAATGAAGCCTCCAATTTTGCAGAACCTGCCCCCGTAAGCATAATTATTAAATTAACACGTCACTGAAGACTTTTGAAGTCTCAAAATGAACTGTATGAATGATTTCCTTGTTTTTTTTACATGTGTTTTAAGAACAAAAAGATCCTTAAAGCTGCCATTTTCAATCAAGGGAGGCAACTGTTGTGTAAATGATGTCCCTTGGTTTATCAAAAACATCTATGGGTATCACTTGGGAGAATTTTTATATACATACATGTACATTGTATAGTTTCATGAAGATCGGTCCATTGTTTTTTTTCTGAACAGCTTCATACATGCACACACACAGTCACATACACCACCACCCTTGTCACACTTCCCCGTCTATGTTCAAACATTTAGTCAAAACTTGACTTAATGTTAAACGAAATCGGAGAATTACAGGTCTTAAAACATAGATTGTACATACTTATTTGTTATCTGTACCAGAGAGGTATATATTTTGTCAACTTTTATGAACTTTTCAATCATTGAAAAGTATTTCCTCCGAAAACGGCGTATGGCTGCCTAAATGGCGGGGTAAAAAACGGTCATACACGTAAAATTCCACTCGTGCAAAAAACACGAGTGTACGTGGGAGTTTCAGCCCACGAACGAAGAAGAAGAAGAAGATTGAAAAGTATTGTCCCCACAAACTCTGATATATCTACTCATGAGCTTGTGGCTGGTTGCTGGTTTAGTGTGCCTGTGTGTGTGTGAGCGAAAGAGAAATCTTTTCTCTGCTTCTTTAAACTGCTGAACATTGTTGTTCCCACAGCAATGATTTGAACGCTGATCAAGCATGAACCTACAACACCTTGGAGAGTGAGCTGCTATGATCAGCCAACACCTTGATCAGTGAGCTGCTATGATCACCCAACACCGTGAAGAGTGAGCTGCTATGATCTGCCAACACCTTGATCAGTGAACAGTCAGCACCTTGAACTGTCAGGAACCATGGCTTCTCCAAACAGCATGGAGGAAGGAGACTCAGCTCTTCTCTCAGATGTCAAGATAGAGATTGATGTCGCAGAAGAGTGTTGGCACATCACTGAAACACGCCCCTATGGTAAGGTTCATAAGATCAGGTGAATGAAACACCTAATGGGGAGGAAGGGGATGTTTTGGGGGAGTGGTGGTGGTCAAATGACATTATTGGTGACGACCAGTCTTGAAAGCACTTCAATCCCGGACGCTACCACCTGGTGGGTTAAGGGTGGAGATTTTTTTTCTATCTCCCAGGTCAACTTATGTGCAGACCTGCTAGTGCCTTATCCCCCACACGCAAGCACAAGACCAAGTGCGCACTGAAAAGATCCTGTGATCCATGTCATTGTCAGAGTTCGGTGGGTTAAAGAAACACGAAAATACCCAGTATGCTTCCCCTCGAAAGCGGCGTATGGCTGCCTAAATGGCGGGGTAAAAACGGTCATACACGTAAAAACCCATTTGTGCAAAAACATGAGTGAACGTGGGAGTTTTCACCCATGAACGAAGAAGAAGAAGAAATCTCTGCACACCTTTTGAAGGAAGGGTTTGGAGGGGGTAGTAGACAAAACGGTCTGGCTGACCAATATATTGTGGTTGCCAGCTTGGGTGGTGTGTTGGGGACTTGACACAGTTTAGACTATTGAGTGTTGCGTTTGAAATTGCCTGCTTCTGCTTTTAGGTATGTTGAATCAGCAAGCAGAATGCCATTGCCCAAAACAGGAACCAGGAGAAACATTTGATACAGTGCAGCCATTGAAAGGACAAGGTGCAGTCAGCACTCACAGTGATACCTGGCTGAAACAGGAGACAAGAGACCAGGACAGTGGTACTGTACCTCTATTTATATCTTTGTCGAATATAAGCCATGTAGGTCTTAACAGAGAGGGAATCTAACAACAGGGAAAGTCTCAGAAAAGTGGGTCTTTATGATGAGAGAGAGATGTGGGCGACCTGGACGTCTTGATGGTAAATTGTTCAAATTACCCAAAGCAGTTGATTTTCAAATGTTTAATGAGGTTTCTTAAGCATCACTTTCTCACCAGGCTGGAAAACTTGACTCTTCATCAGTCGTTCAACGGGAAATTCCGCAGTGTGTCTCGACCAAATTGGGTCAGCTCTTGTTTCATTCAGTTTTTCTAGTCTCAGCATAAATGCATGGAACAGAAATTTACCTGTGTTAACTATTATTTCCTTCGAACGATTGCTTACAAAGAGAGAGAGATCGAGAGCGGAAAAGCGAAAGTGAGCGAAGCGAAAGTGAGTCTCCATCTAAATAAGCCACTGATTGGTCAGAAAAGGGACAGGATAACCAATCAACAACTATTTGTGCTACGGCTGCCGAGCACTGACCTGAATAACAGTCGAGTTTTCGAAGTTGCGTTTTCATGTACGTAGTGTTCCTTTGTGACACTAACGGTGTTTACACTTCCTACGGTCCGAAAAATCGTGTCCGCGTCCATAAGTGGCAGGTATCCGTCCGTTAAAGGTTAGTTATTGTTGAAATCATGTTCGTTCCATGATAAACTGTCCGTATGTAGCAGGTGGCCGTTACAACAAGGGTCCGCTAGACTCGGGTTTTACTGTAATTTGGAAATTGTCTTCATTCGCTGAATAACAATGAGCTCTTTTATACGTTAGATCGGGAAAGCCATCATACAGAGTTGTTCATAATCCCAAAAATACACTAAAGTCTTTTTCAAAAACAATAGTCTGTTTAAATGATTTTCAGCAATTTTCAACATTTTAAATGGAGAAAACTTGACACTGAGCAATTACCGCTGTGCAGGGAAATCAGCAAGGTTTTATGTTTAGCTATGTGTCAAAGTGAGAGGATGTTTTTTTCTCGCACTAAAGCATGAAAAGACCGTTGGCGATCTACAACATACAGAAGTTCACGTGAGAGGAAAGTAATCTTTGAGCTTAAAGGCACAGTAAGCCTCCCGTAAACCATCACAGAGCTCCCCGAGCGTCCACATACAGTACAGGCATACTTCCATTTGAACGCTCACCAAACGGGAACATCCTGGCTGCTTTCTGTCGAGCGTGAGAAATTTTCAAAGAATTTATTTCCGTGGACTTGCTCCTCTACAACAATGGCGCCTCGTTTTGGTGCTGGACGGCTGTTATGAATATTCAATACCGAAAATCACGCCCGGACAGTTAGTCTCCCATTAACCATCACAGATACTGTCAGGCTTTTACACACAGTACAAACACCCTTCCATTTGAACGCTCACCAAACGGGAACATCCTAGGTGCCCTACGTAAAGAGCGAGCAATTTTCAAAGAATTAATTTTGCAGATTGTCTCGAACACTTTTTGGACCCATCCTGAACTCAGGTCAAAAATGAGTTACTTCCCTTCGGGTCTCATTCTATCGATGTAAACTGGCCATAGCCGTGGATCGATGATTATCAAAATGTTTTTGGACCGTGGTGCGTTTTTGCGCTAGACCTGACTTTTAAAATCTAAATAATAAATTGACAGCTTGTTACACAAAGATTCTTTAATCATAAAAGAATTTTTTTTCATCAAGACAAGATCAGTACAATTCAAAGTTGTGAAAGTTTGAAAAAAGAAAAGCCCGGAAGCAGGGTCATGCAAGGGTCATAGCAGACAACGGTTTATGCAAATCGCCGTTCCTCTCAACAGTCAAAAGCCATCGCTAGAGTTCTTGTGAACCACAGCCGTTTGTTTCGTGCATAAAAAGGAAGTTGTCAGTAAAGCTGACTTCCCGTTTAACCATGGGGGGTCATTCCGGGGGTCAGCTTCCGGATTGCTTTGCCGAGCATGAAGGAGACACTGATGAAGGTGCTTCCGCTTTGGGGGAAGATACTGAGTTCCGTATGTGTCCGCTACTTCCGGTAGTAGGACAACAGGATCTTCCGGTTGCAATTTCGTTGACTCCGGTTGGTGCTGATGCTTACCAATCCACTGCCGGTTCCGCTTACCCTTCTGTGGCTGTGGCTTCCGGTGGCAGGATGGTATTGCCTTCTGCTGTTAACACTTCTGTGTTGGTAGTTGGCACTCATCAGTCTTTGGCTTCCGGTTCCGCTTCTGCGGTTCCTCTGCCGTTACACAGGCTGCATCCACTTCCTCTTCCAGTCTGTCAGCTGGCATGAGGCAGGTGGATGAGAGATCCGTTCACGGAGTTCCGGCTTATGGGAGTTTTTTCCCAACCTTTTCCGGTTTCAGCACATGATGCCTCAGTGGGATTGGTTTCCGGTTCTCATCCCTTAGATGATCGTTGGGATACTACTGAACAGGATGATGAGGATATGGAAGAAGAAGCTTCTGAGGCAGATAGGGATGCCTCTTTTCGACTTTCTGCTAAGCTGCCATCTTTGTTGGCACTAGCAGCAGAGGGCGCTACGCACTATTTCCATGAAGGAGTAGCAGTAGCATCATCATCCGTCGTTACTTCTCCATTAGCTTTGGCTGGTTTTGCTCCTTCTCAGGAACAATCTGCGAACTTTAAGGTTTTAGAGTCTCCTTTGGTGGCTTTTTAACTGGTAAAGTTTTTGCAAAAGATCTTTTTGACCTGCCTTTGCTGGCATCACATGGGGAAGCTCCTGCTTCGGCTTTGCCGTGGTTTGCGTCATTTTCAGCTGATTTGAGCTTTCTAAGGAAAATCTTCGAACGTTAAGTTCTTAGATCCTCCCTCGGTGGCATTTGAACTTGGGGAAGTTTTCTCAATCGAGTCTCCTTTGTCACCACTTCCTTTGCGGGCAGCGCTCGGCTAAGCACCTGCTGTGGCGTTGCTTTTGCTTGCGTCACCCTCTCAAGTAGCGCATCATTCACTGAGCGCTATCCGTAGGCCTCGGTTAACTCCAAGCCTAAGAACTTAGTTTATTCTTTCGTTCTTTCTACGGAACCGCCCCCGGGTACCCCGGAATTGACGAACATTCATCTGGATGATTATAGCAAGGAGAAACTGTCTGTTTGCAAGAACAAGGATCTCCTGGCCGCGGGAGTTTGGGTCCCCACTTCTCTATGATTATCGCCTTTGAACAAGTCTTTCATTTGTTCTCTCTCTTGTGCGGTTACGTCCTCACTGGTTATCTTTGTGTTCAGTCAGGACGCAGATACAAAGGATGTAGCTTTGCTGTTCGCCTGAGAGTAGGTCTCTACCTTAAGCATTGTTCTTTTGGCGAGACTTTAATCCCTTCTTTGCCCGAAGGTTCTCTTTTCGAGTTCGCTTCTATGCACGCGGATTCTTTCCTATTAAAGAGAAGCTCACAGCAAAGGAAAGCGCACGGCAGGCCTCGGCTTTGTCTCGTTATAAAAGAAAAGCTCTAGGCTCGCCGATCTCGGCTTTAGCTTTTATCTCCATGCTCTCTCCTTGTGGCAGGGCTCTGTGCCAAATACCCACTCCTTTTCCCCCTTGGGGCAAGTTAGTGGTGGGTGTTGGCGGGCAGACAAAAGCACGCTTTCTCTCGCAATCTTGGCATTTATGTCAACTGGAGTTTTAGTGCTCGGCATCACCCTTTCCGCCTTTGTGTTTTACCACAGCGGCTGCGGGGGACCAGGACTCCCTCTTATTGAGGGAGGCACGGGGGCCTTCCTTTTAGGTCACTTACATAGATCGTATGGATGTTACTTCCACACTTTGTTACACAAATTAGATCGGAAGTGGCTACATTTTATTTTTCAGAGCTTCAGAGTTCTGATTTCCTTTCTAAGTCAAACGAACCAATGGCCGCTTTGTTCTCTTTGAGGAGACTGTACAAGCGGCCTTTTCTAGAAGCCCTTTACTCCAGGTGGAAACTGGAATTGCAGGGCTGGAACACATTAGATGTCTAAGGCATCACAGATTTGATATGGTCCTTTTTTGGTTGGCTGGGCTTTAAACATTCAAACAAAGGGCTAGAACTTGTGTGATTCAATCAGTCAACACCACAGTGGTGCTTTTTCTCAACAAGCAAGGGGGCCTCTCATTCCTTTTCGCTTCCTCATCGAGCATGAGAGTTTCTGATGTGGTGTGACCACTACGAAATCTTTTTAGCAGCGAAGTTCCGTCATGGGAGGCTCTGGGACTTGATGAACTCTCTAAGTCTGTCGATCAAGAATGTCCACTCAGAATGGACTCTATCTCACCACGCGCTTCTAAACCTTCGGGTGAATGGGAGAAGCTGCTGATAGAAGTTTTTGCCTCTTGGTACTATCGCCTTTTGCTTATGTTCGTCTATCCGTTTCCGGATCCCAAAGCTTGGAAGATCTTTACTCTTGATTTTACTGTGAGCGGCCTGCCGGTCGCACAGTACGGGCCCGTTCAATCTTGGTTTCCAGGCCTCTTAAGGCTGGCAAGAGGGCGCCGTTTTTCTCACACTCGAGCCACACAGGTGTCTACTGTATGGGATCATTGAGACTCTAAGGGGATTCTGCCTCAACTCTGGATTTGGTCCAGAGATCCTGTAGGGGTTCAGCGTCTTAGTTTTACTTGTCACATTGACTGGCTTGGAATAATGGCGTATTATTAACGGAAAGAACTCCTCTTCTCTCCGTTCATTGCAGGTGGCGAACCACTTATCCTGGCTTTCCATATTTTCCCCCACGTATTTGATTTAAGACGTTACGCGATATCAGTTGCACTGAAACAGCTAGGTCGCAATATTTTACTTGGGGGCTTTATAGCCTACACGTTTAAGGGAGTCTACCTTCGGCTGGCTGAAAACAAATCTCCAGTCCCGTTTTGGGATTTGCTCCTAGTTTTGGAGCTTTTGAGATTGGATTCTTTGATCTGTTACAAAAACTAGCCTTGCTAATCTAACACAGAAAGCGGACATGCTTATTCTAGTAGCTTCTGAGAGAAGTGCGAGTAAGTGCATTTTCTGTCTAGTTTTGCTATAGACATCTCTTTGGAGAAAGACTGATCTATGGCTTTCAGGTTGCATTCAAAATTTCTGACAAATAAGCAGAAACTGGAGTAACCAGCTCCTATTTACATTTCAAACCACTTAGCAATATTTTGGCTCCGCTAGAGCCATATTTAACCAATTGAACATTTTGAGTTTTGAAAACTTTTCTGACTCGCACTGATCGGTTTAGATCATTAAAACAAAGGTTCTTGTTCATATCTATCAACATTGGTGGAGGTAATGACTTAGTGAAGTCAACCGTAGCTAATTGGACTGCCACGTTTATTAGGCATGCCTACAAGTGGTGGCAGAAAAAGGAGAAGAAGAAGAAAAAAAGAAACGACTTCTTTCGCGCGTCGTTGCAAGGATTTGGCTGTAATTTGACACATCAGTGATTTTTCGTATCAACTTTAAAATTGGAAGAGAATGGTGGTTCCAACTCAATGCTCGACGAGATAAGTACTATCTAATCGTAAAGTCTATGAACCTCGTTGGCACATTAAAAGGAAAAAAATATTGTTCTCAACCACACGCCACCATACACTGAGCAGAAACAGTTAAAACACAGCAAAAACACCATAAAAACCATGGATTTTTTTCTGTTTTTCAGTTTTGTGGTTGCTCTCTTTTACACGCTAGATCAGCAAGACAGCGCTATGGATTTGAACGAAATGTGTATGAACTGTTAGGTAAGACACCAAATGAACTTTCGGATGTAAAAAAAGTAAACTATCATTCAGTTTAAGTCACTGTTTCGACGGTTGAAAGTGAATCATGCCATAAAAAAATACCATTTTTCAGGGTAGGCGTGGTCACAGACCAGTGACGTCATATCCAGATATTGCTCAGATTCCAGAAACACATTTTTGAGCAAAATAAAGACCTGATCTTCAAATACACGTATATTTCTGACCAAAAAACTGCTGTTTAACACCTGGGCTTTACCATTGAAAAAATATCCTTAACTTTTTGTGCTCAGTGTATCTGTAATCTGCAAAAGGAAACGGGAAAAAAAGTGTGTGTTATTCACGGATCATAATCAGCACTCTCGTGTGACTTGCTTTTGCTTTCATTTTCCAGTGCCAGTCAAAGAGGTTGTGGCCACAGACACAGCTTCCATATCTACAGTGCTGACATTGGAAGGACAAGCTGCAGACAGCGCTCACAGTGATACCTGGCTGAAACAAGAGGAACATCCAAGTACAGAGTGCGCTACAGAATGTGATACCTGGCTGAAACAAGAGAAACATTCAAGTATTGAGAGTAATGCTGGGCTCGAAGAGTCCGGTAATCTGAAGCCAAGCATGTTAATAAGCCTGACAGAGAAAAAACTTGCCTGTACAGAGAGTGGTGCTAAGCCTAAAAAGTCTGGACATTTCAAGCGACACAGTTTAGCACATACAGGAGTGAAAAAGCATGCCTGTACAGAGTGTGATGCTAGGTTCCAACGGCCTAGTCATTTAAAGGAACACATATTAGCACATACAGGAGTAAAAAAGTATGCATGTACAGAGTGCGATGCTAGGTTTGTGCGGTCTGGAACATTGAAGCGACATATGTTAACACATACAGGTGTAAAAAAGCATGCCTGTACAGAGTGTGATGCCAGGTTTAAACTGCCTGGTCATTTAAAGCAACATATGTTAACACATACAGGTGTGAAAAAGTATGCATGTACAGAGTGTGATGCCAGGTTCAAAGACTCTGGGTCTTTGAAGCAACACATGCTATCACATACAGGAGTGAAAAAGCATGCATGTACAGAGTGTGATGCTAGGTTTAAACTGCCTGGTCATTTAAAGCAACACATGTTAACACATACAGATGTGAGAAAGCATGCATGTACAGAGTGCGATGCTAGGTTCAGGCAGTTAGGACATTTGAAGCGACACATGTTAACACATACAGGTGTAAAAAAGCATGCATGTACAGAGTGTGATGCTAGGTTTAAGCTGCCTGGTCATTTAAAGCAACACATGTTAACACATACAGGTGTGAGAAAGCATGCATGTACAGAGTGTGAAGCTAGATTCACCCGTTCTGGAAATTTGAAGCAACATATGTTAACACATACAGGTGTAAAAAAAGCATGCATGTACAGTGTGCGATGCTAGGTTCAGGCAGTCTGGACATTTGAAGCAACATATGTTAACACATACAGGTGTAAACAATTCGCGTAAGGCGAAAATACAACATTTAGTCAAGTAGCTGTCGAACTCACAGAATGAAACTGAACGCAATGCAACGCAGCAAGACCGTATACTCGTAGCATCGTCAGTCCACCGCTCACGGCAAAGGCAGTGAAATTGACAAGAAGAGCGGGGTAGTAGTTGCGCTGAGAAGGATATAGCACGCTTTTCTGTACCTCTCTTCGTTTTAACTTTCTGAGCGTGTTTTTAATCCAAACTATATCATATCTATATGTTTTTGGAATCGGGAACCGACAAGGAATAAGATGAAAGTGTTTTTAAATTGATTTCAAAAATTTTATTTTGATAATAATTTTTATATATTTAATTTTCAGAGCTTGTTTTTAATCCAAATATAACATATTTATATGTTTTTGGAATCAGCAAATGATGGAGAATAAGATGAACGTAAATTTGAATCGTTTTATAAAAAAAATATTTTTTTTACAATTTTCTGATTTTTAATGACCAAAGTCATTAACTAATTTTTAAGCCACCAAGCTGAAATGCAATACCGAAGTTCGGGCTTCGTCGAACATTACTTGACCAAACTTTCAACCAATTTGGTTTAAAACTGAGGGCGTGACAGTGCCGCCTCAACTTTCACGAAAAGCCGGATATGACGTCATCAAAGACATTTATCAAAGAAATGAAAAAAACGTCTTGGGATATCATACCCAGGAACTCTCATGTCAAATTTTATAAAGATTGGTCTAGTAGTTTAGTCTGAATCACTCTACACACACACACAGACACACACACACGCACACACACACGCATGCACGCACATAAACCACGACCCTCGTCTCGATTCCCCCCTCTACGTTAAAACATTTAGTCAAAACTTGACTAAATGTAAAAAGCATGCGTGTACAGAATGTGATGCTAGGTTCAGGAAGTCTGGAAATTTGAAGCAACACATACAGGTGTAAAGAAAGTAAGCATGTACAGAGTGTGAAGCTAGATTCACCCATTCTGGAAATTTGAAGCAACATATGTTAACACATACAGGTGTAAACAAGTCGCGTAAGGCAAAAATACAACATTTAGTCAAGTAGCTGTCGAACTCACAGAATGAAACTGAACGCAATGCAACGCAGCAAGACTCCCGCAGTGGGGCACTGCGGTTATGAAATTAAAAGCCCCTCCTGTTTTTGGAACCGCAGGAGCTTTCTAGTTTGCTGTTAGGTAGATTTTTGGTTCCTCTTTCCTGTCATGCTCTCTTTTTCTTCATGAATTCTTTTCTTTTTTCTGCCTTCTTGCTCATTCACCTGTATTTTTTCCAAAAATCTCTTCTCTTGCCGCTTGTCTCGCGATTCATGTATAGTTTAATCTGTTAGTGTTCTGATGTAAGTCCAGCAGTAGATAGGTTAAGCCTATTTTAACATACTGGAAACTGGTAATCTTCCAGTAGGTATTAATTTAGTTTTACTAAAGCCTGCTGGGACACAAGTAATGGGTTAGTGCATTTGTAAACAGGAATCGCTTGACAAGTGGCCCCCTTCATCCCCCCCTTCCTCGTCCTGATATGGCTCTGCGTAGTCGGCTGGACGTTAAGCAACAAATAAACAAACAAACAAACGCAGCAAGACCGTAGCATCGTCAGTCCACCGCGCACGACAAAGGCAGTGAAATTGACAAGAAGAGCGGGGTAGTACTTGCGCTGAGAAGGATAGCATGCTTTTCTCTCTTCGTTTTAATTTTCTGAGGGTGTTTTTAATCCAAACATATATCTATATGTTTTTGGAATCAGGAACCGACAAGGAATAAGATGAAAGTGTTTTTAAATTGATTTCGACAATTTAATTTTGATCATAATTTTTATATATTTAATTTTCAGAGCTTGTTTTTAATCCAAATATAACATATTTATATGTTTTTGGAATCAGCAAATGATGGAGAATAAGATGAACGTAAATTTGAATCGTTTTATAAAAAAAGTGGTTTTTTTACAATTTTCAGATTTTTAATGACCAAAGTCATTAATTAATTTTTAAGCCACCAAGCTGAAATGCAATACCGAAGTCCGGGCTTCGTCGAAGATTACTTGACCAAAATTTGAACCAATTTGGTTGAAAAATGAGAGCGTTACAGTGCCGCCTCAACTTTCACGAAAAGCCGGATATGACGTCATCAAAGACATTTATCAAAAAAACGTTCGGGGATATCAATCCCAGGAACTCTCATGTAAAATTTCATAAAGATCGGTCCAGTAGTTTGGTCTGAATCGCTCTACACACACGCACGCACACGCACACACACACACACACACACACACACACACACCACGACCCTCGTTTCGATTCCCCCTCTATGTTAAAACAGTTAGTCAAAACTTGACTAAATGTAAAAAGCATGCATGTACAGAGTGTGATGCTAGGTTCAGGCAGTCTGGACATTTGAAGCAACATATGTTAACACATACAGGTGTAAAACGCATGCATGTACAGAGTGTGATGCTTGGTTCAGACAGTCAGGAAATTTGATGATACATACACATGTTAACGCATACAAGAGTGAAAAAGTATGCATGTACAGAGTGTGAAGCTAGATTCACCCAGGCTGGAAATTTGAAGCGACATACACTCTTCAAAAAAAAGTTAAAGATCGGTTGAAAAACAGATCAAATTATAAAAAATTGCCAAAAAATTAAACATTGACATAATAATTAAAAGATTAATGTGTTTGAATTAACAAATGAACAATGAGTCTTGACCTAGAATTTTGTTTGGCAGGCAGAGTGGGACTTTGTGGGACTTTTCAAAAGCTTCTGCATTTTGGAAGAAAAGGGGTGTTTTTTATAGCCCCATGAAATTTGCGGAACGCATGCCAGGGCAAAAGGTTGTGATGCACGTGCTACAATAGGGTCCTGGCTATGAACATCGCTCACCAGCTTGTGTTTAAAGGTTGACACGCTGACACAATTATGCACAGTAGCAACATGCCCCCACGAAGAAAACTGAGCGATTTGGATAGAGGAAGTTAAATCCTTTGTACTGGAAACTTGCATTCTCCCAGTAAGGTCATATATATATAGTACGTTGCAAGCCCCTAGAGCAATTTTTTGATTAGTGCTTTTGTGAACAAGAAACAATTAACAAGTGGCTCTATCCCATCTCCCCCCTTTCTCCTATCCCATCTCCCCCCTTTCCCCGTCGCGATATAACCTTGAATGGTTGAAAACGACGTTAAACACCAAATAAAGAAAGAAAGATCTGTGGTTTGTGGTTCTGAGATATTTGTGTGGTTACCAAGATTCTGATAGGATGTGTGAATGCTCTCTGCGTTTCTATTAAATTGTGATTGTGCTTGTCCATGCTTCACCCCCCGCGGGTCAGGGGAGAGAATTTACCCGATGCTCCCCAGCATGTCGTAAAAGGCGACTACGGATTCTGTTTTTTAAGAAAGAAAGAAAAGCATCTGCACCAAATGACTGTACACATCAAACACTTTATAAGGGTGGAGCATAGCCAGTGACGATGTTTGAAGAGAGGGGGGGAGGGGGAGGGGGTGTAGAGAGAGCCCCTGGTGCATACACGTGCACACATACAAATTCACACATGCACACACTAACATACATACACACACACACACAATACAACACACACTAACATACATACACACACAATCGACACTTCTACAGGGCACACTAACAATAAAACACGCACTAACACACACACACACAATACAACACACACTAACATACATACACACACAATCGACACTTCTACAGGGCACACTAACAATAAAACACACACACACTACAACACACACACACACACAATACAACACACACACACACACTGGACACGTGTACAGGGCAAGTAGCTATAGAGGGGGTGGTCATGAAGACCAAAGAAAGGATGGAAGATGTTTTGAAATTGGGATCGTGCGTATAGTGTGTGTGTGTGGGGGGGGGGGGGGGTGGGGGCTTGTGGACAAACGCAGCACGTGGTCGAAACATACCAGGTGGTCTGCCTTTGGGACACGGAGGTGATCTGAGTTGTCCGTCGGGGGACATACTGGTGCTGCCAAATGGTCTCCTAGGGGGGGGGAGTGGGGCAGTTTAGGTTACACTTATGACGGCTTACTATACTGAAAGGCATAAATTCTGCAAATAGTGCATTGAACGATTTTGCTCTCAAACGAAAATCAGATTGAACCTGTAATTTGTAGTTGACATCTTGAGTGTTGGAGCAAATGTTTCACGCTGTCAGCGTGCGCTTTGCAGTATTGCTGATCCAGCCACAGCTCACTGTGCTAATAAAGACAATGGGCTGAACGGGAGACAATAACTTAAAAAAGATAGTGTATGGCCCTATAAAATGCAACTGGCTGTTTGGCTGTATCCAGATATCGCAATCATGCCACGACTTGATGAAGGAGAGAGACAGCAAGCGATTGGGATGCTTAAAGCTGGCCAAAGCATTGAACGTGATGAACACTGAACGTTTTCCGAAATCATTGCGCTTGGACTCAGTCACTTTTTTTGAAAAATTGTCATTTCATGATGTTCTATTCAAAATCAATTAAGCGAAGGTTTATAAACACTAAAATGGCCAATAAATAAAATATTCAAACATTGAAAACATTCACCACTGAGTTGATTTTTTTTGATTTTTTAAAGTTCCGTTTGCGGAATTTATGCCTCTCGGTATAGTACCAAAACCTGGGGTTACCCATTATCACGTGATAATTACTAATCAGTAACGCTGTCAGTTACTCGTTAGTTACTAATTTTCACGGGAAAATGACTAATTTTTAGTTTTGGCACTAGCAATCTGTCAGGAAGTTAGCCAAAACTAGAAATTAGTAATTAACAGGTGAAAGTTAGTATTTTCCCGGGAAAATTGGTAATTAACACGTGAAAATAACTAATTTTCCCTTGATAATTACAATTATGAGGTTTTGGCACTAGTACGCCCTCTGACGGCTTACTAGTGCCAAAACCTGGGGTTACCCATTATCACGTAATAATTACTAATTAACGCTGTCAGTTACTGTTTTCACCTGTTAGTTACTCATTTTCACGGGAAAATTACTAATTTTTAGTTTTGGCACTAGCAATCCGTCAGGAAGTGAGCCAAAACTAAAAATTAGTAATTAACAGGTGAAAGTTAGTAATTATTCTGAAAATTAGTTATTTTCCCGGGAAAATTAGTAATAAACACATGAAAATGGTAATTACAATTATGAGGTTTTGGCACTAGTAAGCCGTCATATACACTTCCAAACGGGGTGTTCCACCGGGATTCAGAGCAATTTTACGTCACACCAGGAGAGCAGAGATGTGTGTGTGTTTTTGTTTGTTTTGTTGTTGTTGTTGCTGTGTGTGTGTGTGTGTGTGTGTGTGTGTGTGTGTGTGTGTGTGTGTGTGTGTGTGTGTGTGTGTGTTTTAGGTGTTGCATTTTACGTTTACCCCGGTTGTTAATGGGACAAAGAAGAGACTGTGTGTATACATACACATTTCTACAAGACGAGCATTAACTTTGGCCCCTTATTCCCTCCACTTTTAATCAGTCTCACCCAACTTCAAACCTCGGTATTTGAAGAATCCTAGTATTTGAGAAACAAGGGGCGTAAGCGCTCTCAATTCATACGACTTGTGTAACAAGAGTAAGTGAGAGTTATGTGGAACCAATCTCCTGGCACCTGTGTGAATAACAAACATTGATTGACATGAACAAGCGACTTTCATACCTGTGAACAAGATATCCTACTAGGCTAGTCAAACATATGATCACGTGTCCGTTCTGTTTACCGAAAACACTTGGCGGACTATATCTCTTACTTGCTTTTTGTTTATTTATGTGTTTCTTTAGTTGTACATGGATGACTCACAACTATCAAGCACTATATTGTCCGTGTGATGGATAACTGACTATTTTATTTGTGTGTGTGTGTGTGTGTGTGTGTGTGTGTGTGTGTGTGTGTGTGTGTGTGTGTGTGTGTGTGTGTGACTTGAGGCGAGGAAGCTCGAGTGTATACTGCTAGTATTAGTGAATGTATTTTTATACTTATGCTGTCCAGTGTTGTTTTTAAATTAATGTTGTTGATCAGTTTGTATAAATGATGCGTGTGCTGGTGTATATGGCTGGATTGAAATGTTTCTTAACCGCAATGTCATCACAAATTCCCAACCTTGGGCAATTACAGATTCTGTATTCTGTATTCTTATCAGTTTAGCACACGTGTGGAAAGAGTACAGTTCTTTGGGTCAGAACTTTTCCTCGGCGTATTGACCAAACAGATATTGACAATACCACTTCAAAGCTTATTTGTTTGTCTATTCATTTCCTTAATTACCACCATCAGACTACTATGTATAGGCTAGCTATTTTAATGTAGAACGACAGATTGTATTTAACACACCCGTTACAAATAAAATACCGCTCTGTCCTACAGAGCTTTTCCTCTGCGTATCGACAGAACGAATACTGCACTACACTACCTGAATAAAGTTATTGGTGAATTAAAAATCCCAGCACACCCGAACAATGAATCTACCCCGGGTCACCAGTAAACCCCCACCCATCTACCCGTTTTTATCGGGGTGCGCTCGCCAAGACATTTATTCAGCTGAGGTCCCACCAAGCCCAGAGAACCAACCACGCCCTCAATGCTTTAGCTTGATGTCAGTCAGTTAAAATGTAGGGTGTATTTGCGAATGTAGTCCTGCGTTTCTATCGGGCAAGCACTATGGGGTACCTCGCTGCGAGAGCGAGAAAGGGAGAGAGAGAGAGAGAGAGAGAGAGAGAGAGAGAGAGAGAGAGAGAGAGAGAGAGAGAGAGAGAGAGATGGAGAGAGAGGGAGTTGAATTGAATTGAATTGAATTTATTTTCCGAGGGTGACATAACTTTGTTTTTATCTGACCCTCGCCCATTGAGGGGTAACTCTTCTAAACATAAAAGTAAACTTTACCACTGTAGTAGTTAGATAGGGGGGGGGGGGTGGGTTCAGGGACAGAGAGAGTTGAATTGAATTGAATTTATTTTTCGAGGGTGACATAAGATGTGTTTTATCTGACCCTCGTCTATTGATGGGTAAATCTTCTGATGATAAAAGTAAACTTTACAACTGAAGTAATTACATGATTAAGAGAGGGGAGAGAGAGAGAGAGAGAGAGAGAGAGAGAGAGAGAGAGAGAGAGAGAGAGAGAGAGAGAGAGAGAGAGAGAGAGAGAGAGAGAGAGAGAGAGAGAGAGAGAGAGAGAGAGAGAGAGAGAGAGAGAGAGTCTTACATTCACTCTGTGCTCGCTGGCCGAAAGTTGAACACGACTGGTGCACATTGAAAGGGTGCATAGCCAACTTTTCGCCTTCTCGCCTCCTGCGATCCTGAAGAAAAGCTCTCATTTGACTTTATTCGCAAAAACCTTGCCTTCTCTTCTCTAAGAAACGGGCGTCTACACTGGTTGCATGGGGTATGAATGACGAATGTTTGTCTCTGTGTTCGTTGCATACACTGATCTCAGCGGGGTGGGAACATTTCAGTGTCACATTCAACGCACACAAACCTTTTCACAGCCGTCTTGGCCTTTTCTCTTCACACACAAAACGAGTGGAGGTTTTAATGTTATTGCAGTGGCTTTGGGCCAAATGCGGGTTGGGCGTTGTACAGAATTAAGTGCTGTTTCTGCGAGCTATTTTTCAACAAGACCTCGGTCGTTTTGAGTACTCTGTGGTTCTAACAGATCCTGATTGAGCGATCCAGATTATTCTGTAAGTATTATTATTTTCACAATTTGTAATTGATTATTTTGCTTGTGTCTTCCGAACGAGCTTTGGACAATTTGTCAGAACAGTTTATTTTCTGTGAGCTTTTTTACAACAAGACTGAGTACCGAGTACTGTGTGACTCCAGAGACATGTATGTATGTCTCTGGTGACTCTAACAAATTCTGATTGAGCTATCCAGATAAATCTTTAAGTATTATGATTTTTACAATTACTATTTAATAAAATGGCCACTTGTAGATAAGCTGACAACAAAATATACCGCACGGTAGTTCTTTGGAAGTAATATTTGCGATACACACCCATCCTGATAAAGTTATTGAGAGTATTATTGTTTTTCAAAGTAAAAGTTTAAGTTTAATTAAATGTCCAGTTGTAGAACTGGAATACAATTCCACGAAAATCGTCCTTAGGCCTATCCATGTGGGTTGGGTGTGAATGATATTCAGTGCTGTTTCTGTGTGCTATTTTAAAACAATATAGAAATCTTGAGGAATACTCTGTGCATTACACACATCCTGCTTGTGAGATCTAAGAGTTTGTGTAATAAGTAATTATTGTGTTCACAATATAAAAACAAATTGTTTGAATGAAATTGCCAGTTGTGTTACTGAGAGTCTGACTGGAAGAGCTGTTGGAACAAAGTTAGGAAAGGTGTTATATATAGAGTGCTGTTTCTAGTATATTCTGTTTTTCATATTGGATTTTAGGAATTCTTTATGTAATATTCACACCCTGCTCGAACGCTCAGAGGAGTTTTGTGAGTGTAATAGGTATCACAGTGTAACAAGTAATGAGCTGAACAGCTGTTCATTTGAGAGATAAGCTGATTCAATAAGTCAGGGTCTTGCTCACCAGGTACTACTGCAGTATCGGACTCAAACTTTTTGTGAGATATTTGTTTGCTGTAGCGTAAAAATACAGGGTATACGGAGTGTACCTCACGTGTGTGTGAGTGTGTGTGTGTGTGTCTGTGTCTGTCACGGTCCGTCTGTCTGTCTGTCTGTGTTTTTGTGTCTGTGTGTATGTCTCAGCGTGCGTGCGTGCGTTTGTGTGTCGGTGTCGGTGCACGGTATTCGTGTCTCTGTGCGTGTTTATGAGTCTGTGTGTGTTTATGTGTGTGTGTGTGTGTGTGTGTGTGTTTATGTGTGTGTGTGTGTGTGTGTGTGTGTGTGTATGTTATAAAATCATTGCTTCAGCACACTAGCGAGTGTAGCTAAACTATCTGGCGGTTCGTGCTTTTTAGTGTCACTTTAGTATGAGAAACTACGGTGGAAATTTAAAACGCAAATAAGGCCATACAAACTCTTTGTTAGTGGCATACACGTATCAACAGAGCAAATAAAAGCTTATTTACCGAGGACAAGAGAGCGAAGAAAAAAAGAAGAAATATCAGGTCAGTAAGTTCGCAATTACACAAAGAAAACAACGATTCTTTTTATAAGTGTTGTGTACTGTATGTTCAGTCACGGTCTAAAGGATATTACAAACGCACTTACATTGAACAAATAAAATTGCTTCTTATTCAAAGAAAGCTGGTTTGGTTTGTTCATAAAAACATGTTAGGCTAAATGTATGTGTGTATGTGTGTGTGTGTGTGTGTGTGTGTGTGTGTGTGTGTGTGTGTGTGTACTTTGTGTGTGTGTGTTTATTAGTGTGTGTGCATGTATGTTAGTGTTTGTTTGTGTCTGTGTCTCTGTGTGTGCCTCGGAGTGTGTGTATATGTGTCACAT